>NC_084731.1:86784517-87032017 GCF_033978785.1 Entelurus aequoreus | reverse complement strand
AGGCAAAGGGGCCCATTTGTATAGTCTTTGGTATGACTCGGCCGGGGTTTAAACTCACGACTTTCCAGTCTCAGGGCGGACACACTAACCGAGCAGGTGGCCTTGTGGCCTTAAATGTACAATCTGCAAAATTTTTAATTTAGACAAATTTAAAATACCGTATATTTTAGAGTATCTGCATGCGTGTGACATTACAGTATTTGTAAATGCATTGTGCAATTTTTTTTTTTTACATTTTCACAGTAAAGTAATGTGTTTTGTACATATTATAACCATAGTAATTCAGGTTATCTACTGTTTCTTGGTTTGCAGGAATCCACTGCATTTATTACTGTGATGAACTATTTTTTATTTTTACTGTTTCTGTTGAAGTTGCTGTTTTAGTGTAATTATTAATAAACGTCTGCAATGGACTTATGCTGTAACTGTTTTTTTTGGGGGGGGACACCTACTGGCCAGAATAGTGTATTAAGTTGAGCTCATGATGCAGTAAGTTGAAGGATGCAAACACCTTTGTTACTGGATACTTTGTAATACGCTTGTAGTTGGTATATTTTGCATCTCTAAGTAACGTACAACTACAATTATTTGACACTTGTATTGGAAAGAATTTAGATTGCAATATTGTGCCATTAAGGATACTTATTAAGTACGTCTAGCTCAGGGGTGTACAAACATTTTCCACTGAGGGCCGTACACGGAAAAATTTTGATATTTTTCATTTTCAAACCTTAACAAAATATATGGATTTTTTTTTTTTTTTTAACATTTACGGCTCCCGGGGACCATAAAGGGTCTCAGTCATTAAAATGTAAAAAATAAGTCAAATTATTATTATTTTTTATTTAACGCTTACAGTAAATCTCTATATCAACTATTAACTTCAGGTTGATATAAAGTAAAAAAAAAAAAAAAAAAGGTTGTATGCCTTTTCTGTCAAAGACAACTTTGTTTTTTTATAGTAAAACTGAAATATGCAGTATTTAGTAATCAGAGCCCTAAAAGATCAATAATGCAGGACACCATTGATTTTAAATATTTAATATTTTTGAGTAATCACAGTGAAATGTTAAATAAAATCCTACAGAATATATATAGGATCCAAAAGGTCCCCCACTCATAAAGTGATACATTTTTATTAGGTTTTTTTTAACTTTTAACACTTAAATTACGACATCAACTTCAGATATATCTGTCGATTTTACGTTTGAACTATTATTTTGTTTGTATTATGCTCTTTTGTCAAATAAAACTTTGATGTTTTTTTATGGCAACCACACAATATAAGCAATATTTTTTCCACATAAAACATTTTAAAGTGATATTTTTTAAGTAATAATTCATTATAACATAGATTTTTAGTCTTTTTTTAGCAATGGCAAAAAAAAGAAAAATAAACAAAGAAAAAAGAAAAAAAACAGCCTGCATGGCAGCTTTGTGTCAACATTGCAACTTTTTCTTGTTAGATTTCACCTCATTCCACTTTTTTTAAATGTTTTTTTTTAATTTTTGCAATATTATCAATTTTGCAATTTTTGCAGAATGTGTGCCGGGCCGGTAAACAATTAGCTGCGGGCCGCAAATGGCCCCCGGGCCGCACTTTGGACACCCCTGGTCTAGCTTGTGTGCTATTGTGTGCTTAGTTGTTGTGTAGCTGCTAGCTCTTAATAGCTGATGGCCTACCATGTTTACTTTTTGTAAGCTCCTAATAGCTGATCGCCTGCCATGTTTACTTTTTGTAAATGACGTCCCTAAAATACCAAAAAAGACCAAACTTGTGTGCTTTTTGGAGGACATCTAGATGTTAACTGGCTATCCATCTTTGCACAAGTAAACACACTGCAGGACCGCTTGTTTTGCAGCGGTTATATGGGAGATTTTAGATGCAAGCCAATATAATCCGATTGGACCGATATCCGATATTAATATCGGGTCTAGACACCCCTAATGATTACACAATCCTCTAGCACCTATGTCTTACCATGATGAAATCCAAAATGAAGCCTTCCCATGGCGAACGTGAAACGCTAACGGAGAGCCGTTGCAACAGCGAAATAAAGTCTTCTCTGGCAAGTCGATGGCAAGGCTAAGTCCAGGCTTACAGCAGCCTCGTCTATGTCGGAGGATAAAAGAAAAAGCTATTTCAGTCGAGCCCTCCTTTGTAATTAGAGAGGAATCTATACAGTGCAGATTCTCAAGCGAGTCTACAGTTCTTCCAAGCCATAATTTACCTAATTACGTGGAGACACCTCTTTGATTCAGTCAATATCAAAAAGAGCTGGGAAAGAGAGCGGGAAGGTGGGCAATGATAGTCATTTAGTGGCTGTTTGGTGGCCACTCACTGCTGAAAAGCTCTCAGTTTTTCTAGTAGTGAGCAATAAAATCATTTAAAATGAGAAGGTGTAATATGTAGTTGCATTTCTTTTCACTTCCTGTGGGATTTAAAACGTTAAAGTATATTTTATTGCCTACATTTAACTGACCTTCACAAACATCTTACGTACGGCGGGTGAAGGAGTCGACACAACGGCAGAGATCAGTTCAATAGGTTTCTTGACACTGATGCAGATGACGTGTTGGGGTGTGTATGCTACTAAATGTGAATGGTGCGAGACGGTGTGTAGAATTAACAATGTGAATTTTACAAGAGTTTGTTGTAAGTGCGTGTTGGATGAATCCTTCGTCAGACCAAAGGGGCGAGGCGAGAAGGCAGTCCGTGGGCAAGTGTGAGGTCGGGGGCTGGAGAGAGGCAACGAGGTCTGTGTCCAAGCGGGGGTCGAGGATCGAGGGAGGCAGTCCAAAGTCAAGTCAATTTTATTTATATAGCACGTTTACGACAACTTTTAAATTGAACCAAAGTGCTTTACAGGTTAAAAAAAGCATAGAGCAAAAAACAAAACAAAAACAAACAAAGAACATAAACAATGAATGAGCTGAACAAGATAGTGCAAAAGCAATACGGTAAAAGGGGTCGAATAAAAAGTAAAAATTTGCTAAATAAAAATAAAAATAATAATAATAAAAGTGCGACAAATTGAAAAATACAACTAAAGCGAAGGGGTGGGACTAGAAATGGTGGCCTAGTGGGCGGACTCAGCTCAGGTCAAAGGCCAGCGAGAAGAGGTAGGTCTTAAGAAGGGTTTTGAAGACCCCTAGGCTCTGGGCTGACCTAATGTGGAGGGGAAGGCTGTTCCAGAGCTTAGGGGCGGCAACGGAAAAGGCTCTGTCCTCTCTGGTCTTTAGCCTGGATCTGGGGACCGCCAACAGCAGTTGGTCAGCTGACCTTAGGGCTCTAGACGAGGTATGATGATTGCAGAAGCTCGGTCAGGTACTGTGGGGCCAGACCATTTAGGGCAGGGGTGTCCAAAGTGCGGCCCGGGGGCCATTTGCGGCCCGCAGGTAATTTTTTAACGGCCCCGCGGCACATTCTAAAAATACGATTAAAAAAATAAAAAACATAAAAAGTGGTATAAAAGAGCAAACAGGTGAAATGTAACAAGAAAATGTTGCAATTTTTCTCTAATAACACAAAGCTGCCATGCAGGCTGTTTCTTTCTTTAAAAAATAATAATGACTCAAAATCAATGTCATTATGAATTATTGACCTATTCAAAGCTCCAATTACGTCACATTAAATATTCCACTTTGGAATATTTTTTGGGGAAAATATTTTGTGTCTGCCATATAAAAAACTAAGCTGTTTTGTTTAAAGAAGGGCCTAAAACGAACAAACAAAAAACATAAACAACAACAAAAGTTATAATTGATGGATAGATCTGAAGTTGATCTTGAGACTATTGTGTTAAAAGTAAAAAAAAAAAGTATGATTTATTTTTTAATACTTTACTGAGCAGGACCTTTTGGATCCCCAATAATTTTAGTGTGACTTTTTTTATTTATTAAGTGTCTATTTAAGTTGCTCAAAAATAATAATGAATTAATGTTATGAGTTATGCTATGAACTCCAATTATTATATAATCTCAAATATTCCACTTTAAAAATGTTATTGGGGGAAAATATTGCATATTTTGTGTTTTTTCCATTAAAAAACTGGTTTTTCTTTAACCAAAAGAGCGTACAACTTAAATCTTGAAAAAACACTTTATGTTGATCTGGAGATTTAGACCTTGAATAATAATAATAATACTAAATAATGACACATTTTTTATATATTTTTTTACCTAAACCCTTTGGGGTCCCCAGGATCAAGCCTGAGTGGAGGCCTAAATGTATATTTTTTTATACATATATTGTATTGGTTTTTAAAGTAAACAATATCAAAATGGCCCCCGCTTACTTTGATATTTCAGTGTGCGGCCCTCAGTGGAAAAAAGTTGGACACCCCTGATTTAGGGATTTAAAAACAATTGAAAGTAATTGGGGGGGATGTGCTCGCGTTTTTTGGTGCTGGTGAGGAGACGGGCAGCCGCGTTTTGCACAGGCTGAAAACAACAAAATCCAGTTGGAGGTCGAGGGACACAGCTTGATCACGGGAAACTGAGGGAACACTACGGAGAACACAGAGGACATAATACCACGGGCACAGGGAAGGCACAGAGGGAGCAAGTACGCAGAGGGAAGCCAGAGACGGAATGCTTACTACAAGGAGTGAACTACGTTCCGGCACTGGATCTCCGGGTACGCTGGTCTTTATGCCGTCCGTCTTCATCAGACCCTGGTGTACTGATTGCCGATTGATTGCAGCCGTGCAGGCGCGTGGCCGCGATGCGGGAAGTGCGAGCAGGGGCGTGTCCCGACGCGCATCTAGCGCAGGTGCCGGCAGCGCTTGCAGCAGATGACATGAGGGATTGCGCATGCGCCGTGACACTTCACACAGCTTCTCTCTTATGTATTGATGGACTAATAAAACCTCTGTGAAAAATGTACACTTTTGCTTCGCTGTAATGCCCAGTAGAAGACGTTGGTAGAGGAAGGTCGAAAGAAAGGTAGTGACTCTTGTGTGTTTTCGTGTTGCACTGCCATCTGATGATGAATGCCCTTAAGGTTGTATCAGAAAATACAGTATGTTCAATACTTTAAAGGCCTACTGAAACCCACTACTACCGACCACGCAGTCTGATAGTTTATATATCAATGATGAAATCTTAACATTGCAACACATGCCAATACGGCCGGGTTAACTTATAAAGTGCAATTTTAAATTTTCCGCTAAACTTCCGGTTGAAAACGTCTATGCATGATGACGTACGCGCGTGACGTCACTAGTTAAACGGAAGTATTCGGACACTATTGAATCCAATACAAAAAAGTTCTGTTTTCATCTCAAAATTATATTATATTAAAAATATTATTATTATTATTATTATTATTATTATTATTATTTATTTATTTTTATTTTTATTTTTTATTTTCTTAGTTTCTTTTCCTAATAAAGTGTAAAGCGACTTTGGGTATTTAGAAAAGCGCTATATAAATCCCAGGTATTATTATTATTATTATTAAAATTCCACAGTATTGTGGACATCTGTGTTGGTGAATCTTTTGCAATTTGTTTAATGAACAATGAAGACTGCAAAGAAGAAAGTTGTAGGTGGGATCGGTGTATTAGCGGCTGGCTGAAGCAACACAACCAGGAGGATTTGGACTTGGATAGCAGACGCGCTAGCCGACGCTAGCCGACGCTAGCCGACGACCGCACGGATGATCGGGTGAAGTCCTTCGTCCTTCCGTCGATCGCTGGAACGCAGGTGAGCACGGGTGTTAATGAGCAGATGAGGGCTGGCATAGGTGGAGCGCTAATGTTTTTATCATAGCTCTGTGAGGCCCCGTTGCTAAGTTAGCTTCAATGGCGTCGTTAGCAACAGCATTGTTAAGCTTCGCCAAGCTGGAAAGCATTAACCGTGTATTTACAGGTCCATGGTTTAATAGTATTGTTGATTTTCTGTCCATCCTTCCAGTCAGGGGTTTATTTATTTTGTTTATATCTGCATTTGAGCCCGATGCTATCATGTTAGCTCCGTAGCTAAAGTGTTTCGCCGATGTATTGTCGTGGAGATAAAAGTCACTGTGAATGTCCATTTCGCGTTCTCGACTCTCATTTTCAAGAGGATATAGTATCCGAGGTGGTTTAAAATACAAATCCGTGATCCACAATAGAAAAAGGAGAAAGTGTGGAATCTAATGAACCCTTGTACCTAAGTTACGGTCAAAGCGAAAAAAGATATGTCCTGCACTGCAATCTAGTCCTTCACTCTCACGTCCTCATCCACAAATCTTTCATCCTCGCTCAAATTAATGGGGTAATCGTCGCTTTCTCGGTCCGAATCTCTCTCGCTGCATTGTAAACAATGGGAAAATGTGAGCAACCCTTCCTCCTGTGACGTCACGCTACTTCCGGTATAGGCAAGGCTTTCTTCATCAGCGACCAAAAGTTGCGAACTTTATCGTCGTTGTTCTCTACTAAATCCTTTCAGCAAAAATATGGCAATATCGCGAAATGATCAAGTATGACACATAGAATGGATCTGCTATCCCCGTTTAAATAAAAAAAATTCATTTCAGTAGGCCTTTAAAAAATATATTGGATCCCAGTGGGGCACGATAAAGAAAATGCGCCCTAAATCTCAAATTTGTGTACATAGTAAATCTGCATTCTTCTCCTCTTGGCTGCATGCTCTGTTGCGATTGGTAAGGCCTCAAGGTTGAACACTAAACCAGGGGTAAGTTAAAAACATGCCAACCTCATGGAACGGTGCTTCTACATCATGTAGAACATAATTCAACATTTAAGTAGTCCTGACCTACTAAGATCTAAATAAATAATAAATAACAATAAAATTGCTTGTACTATTAGTAGGCGTTATCCAGGTGATCCACTGTACTAAGACTGCGTGCGCAATTGATAACAAGTCCAAAAGTGGTGCAGACCGCCCTGTTTAAATGAGGATTTTTGAATGGACTATCAGCTGGTATCCATGGAGACACTCATTTCCCTTCAAGTTCAAGACATCCTAAAGTCCAACGGTCCAACCTGTGCTGTTTTGTTATTGTGGGGGAGGTGTAGTCAGCGCTGCTTGCAGGAGGAAAAGTCACCTCCGCTGTCCATGGTACTGAGGACGAGCACCATCGGGCAGGGGCGGGGCATGTGTTGACGGCGAGACACAGCTGGCAGGTGATTAGATTTCACAGGTGGTACGTGTTAATCTAATCATCTGTTGTCTTTAACAGTAAGCGGCCGGGAGCAGAGAGGGAGGAGGACTTTGTTGATAAAACATATGAGCATTAAAACTTTGTTAAAACCTGCAAGCTTGGATCCTGTGAAGTGTCTGTCAGTGGGACCGCTAGGAAGCGACCTCCACAGTTATGTTGTGGAATATGTAGCACACGCCAACTTTTCCGGGCGATAGATATACTCTAGAAAAGCAATCGACTGTAGAAGTGATTACAGAAACTATTCTTAGCGTGCCGAAAGTACGCTCTGGGATGCACCGATGTTGTGATGGCGTGTCTGGAGTGATCCAGAAATGCATGCAAAAATGCATAAAAATAAATGTTGCAAGAGCAGACACCAGCAGACTCCAAAACAAATGATTTGATCCAGTCAGTCATCCAGCAGCTACAAAATGATATTACTGAATAGACGATATGTTCATTATTTTTGATTTCTTACTGACACACATTGGACAAAGAATTCTGTCTTTGCAGCGCGACAGCCGTTTGTGCTTAGCTGTGCCAATTTGAACGCACATTTCAAACACGCTAAATATATACGCAAAACAGCGTAGGCTTGATAAATCACATTGCGAGAGCTAAATGATCATATTTGCATCTAGAAGAAAATATAATATTGTGGCCGTTCTGTCAGCACATGTTCTGCGTGTACATGACGATGGATGTCCCTCAGTTTTGCTCAGTAAACATGTACATACAAGCTTAGCAGCTCAGCTATCAAGTTTCACTTGATTAAATACGCCTATTCTAAAGGTTGTCTCGATACCTATTATATACCAAAACATATTGATACATTTCAAAATAAAGGACACCACAAAAAATTGTCATTATTGTTTTAGTTTTTTTTTTACAGGAAATCTTATGATACATTAAACATATGACAGGTGCGTAGAGGGCCCAGGTGGGCCTTGTTATCTAATCACCTGTCGCCTTTATTAGCAGCAGCACCTCCAACTCCTACTACTCGTCTCGTCACGGCTGCTGCTAATAAAGGCGACAGGTGATTAGATAACAAGGCCCACATGGGCCCTCTAGGCACCTGTCGCTGTCTTCGAGGCCGGTCCTGGCACACTCCGTTCCGCCGCAGGCCACGCCCCCCTCACCAATATGTTTCTTATACAATCTAAGAAAAATGTTGGCATTAGAAAACATAATGAACTTACCGTATTTTTCGGACTATAAATCGCAGTTTTTTTTCATAGTTTGGCCGGGGGTGCGACTGATACTCAGGAGCGACTTATGTGTGAAATTATTAACACATTACCGTAAAATATCAAACAATATTATTTAGCTCATTCACGTAAGAGACTAGACGTATAAGATTTCATCGGATTTAGCGATTAGTAGTGACAGATTGTTTGGTAAACGTATAGCATGTTCTATATGTTATAGTTATTTGAATGACTCTTACCATAATATGTTACGTTAACATACCAGGCACGTTCTCAGTTGGTTATTTATGCCTCATATAACGTACACTTATTCAGCCTGTTGTTCACTATTCTTTATTTATTTTAAATTGCCTTTCTATTTGTCTATTTTTGGTGTTGGGTTTTATTAAATAAATTTCCCCAAAAAATGCGATTTATACTCCAGTGCGACTTATATATGTTTTTTTCCTTCTTTATTGTGCATTTTCGGCCGGTGCGACTTATACTCCGGAGCGACTTATACTCCGAAAAATACGGTACTAGATACCTTCCGTTTTAGTAGTAAGTAAGCAAACGGGTTAAAAGGCTCCTAAGTTGGCTGCTGACATATGCAGTAACATATTGTGTCATTTCTGATTGTATTATTTTGTCAAAATTATGAGGGACAAGCAGTAGAAAATGGATGGATGGATAGATTATTCATCTACTTGTTCATTTACTGCTAATATCTGCTTACTTTCTCTTTTAACATGTTCTATCTACACTTCTGTTAAAATGTAATAAACACTTATTCTGCTGTTATTTGGATACTTTACATAAGTTTTGGGAGATAGTACACATTTGGGTATTAATCCGATACCGAGTCATACATTGGTAATAATTTAGTCCTCCTGTGTCCAGGGATGAAAAAAAACACAAAAGATTTTGTCATAATAAAAAATATCGATCGACTATATACACGGCTCTTGTACTTAGCATTGTTACAGTCGATGTTTGTGTAGATCTACCCATTTGTTTACATTCAGGAGTGCTAGCTTGCGGTTAGCAGTTAGCTATTGTTTCCTCCTACGGTGTGTAGTGAAGCATGTTTAATTATCCCTCATCCTGCAGGGATGGTACTTGCAAGAAACAAAGTTTATTTGTCGCCATAGAGGCGAGGATTAGCGATTTAGAAGTAGCTAAAATACTGTCGAGGGGCGTTAGCCATTAGCTAGGTAAGTTTTAAAGGGTGTTCTCTTTGTAGCTTCACCCGTATTGTTAGTTTTAAGCCAAAATACATTCATTCTCCCTCTTTTGTCTCAAACCTGTTTCTGCTTGTAAGTGCTCTGTGCGTATGATGAGCATCAGCTCATTTTACCAGCAATGTCACCATGGCGCGCACCTATATTCATGAAAAAAAAAATGTACCGGTATTATCAAAGGTAGTGTAGTACCTTTTTTTAATTCATTAGTACCGTGGTACTTTATTAGTATCCTATCCAATACAAAAAGATGGTGCTAGCTAGCAGCTGCTGGCTTTAGCCTCAGAATGCAGACTAAACACCAAGCGTTGCGTTCGTCATAGCCCGCAGACACAGGACACACAGTGGGGACAACCACATAATCAATTAAATCCACTTGATTAAGAGTAAAAAAAAATGGCAGATTTGAAAATCCGCAGTGTCTCCAGCCTGATTTAACAGGACAATGAAGAGAACCAAGCCAGAACTGGACTGTGAAATACACACATCAGCCCTGAGGGACTGGTAAGACTTCCACAAGGTCCAACCGAGGACAGGGTGCCACTTACCTGCCTTCCAAAGTGCCAGGCCTCACTTGAAAGCCCCCTCTCTCTGCAGGCTGGAGATTAGAGGACATTCCTCTCCGTTTCCACTCATGCGGAGAACCAGTCAGTGGTCACTGCAGCGCTGATGTAATGCGCCATCTCCAGCGTCTTTGAAGTGGCGGGATAAGCCGGCCTCAGACGTGGCCGAGTTCAAAAGGGCCCACAGAGGGATTTGGAAACAGAGGAAAGGATCCTATTCTCCCTTCAGATCATTTCCAGCCTCTCTCAGCAAACACTGAGGGTGGAAAACGGAGAAAAAGTCATGGAAGGTTTCCAGCTGACGGATTGATTCAGACATGTGGCTTGCTTCATTCCGGTGGACCAGGGGAGTCATAACAGAGACAAATCTCTTCCTTTCAAGGGTATACACTCTATGGCTGCTGAAATAAATATTGTAGGACTTAAATTTCCACAATTGTGTCCAGTTGTTGCAGCTGTTTAGGTAAACGGATCCTAGCTGTGGCTACAAAACCTTATGATAATCACAGGTGCGCTGTTGGGAAGCATTAGCAGAGTGAATAATGCATACTTTGCGCCGGAGACAGGACGGCGATCATATCTGTGATGAAGGATGGGTGTGTGCTACAGTAGCTTAGGTGTACACAAATAGGAAGAATCAGTCTTAGACAAAACTGAAACCCTTTTGTTTCTATTCATGCACGGATGACCCCCTCCCGGCTGATGACACAGTGCAGCGATTTTCCATTTTCCAGTGACTCAAAACATCCTCGAGTATGAACTTGTCATATTTAAACATTGGATGATCGTCCATAGTTTTAAGCTATGTAATGTAGCTTGTTTATTGGTCAGATGTGGAAGTTCTGGAGAGTTTTTGTGACTCCAACACACACCAAAACGTCAAACTATTCCTTTGTTTTAAATTATATTGCAGGCTGCATTTTGATCATCTGTGAGATTCAGCTGCGAACAAGATGTGGTCAAAATCATGTTTTTTTTAAGGTGTCATATTGTCTTTTTTTTCTACAGTTAAAACACTTTCTTGTGGTCTACATGAAAATGTTAGATTTTGTTTTACAGACATATCTTCAAGCCAATTGTTGACTCCCTTTCAAATAATCCGTTTTGAGAGGTAGAGTTGATAGATGCAAATTAACCTCTCCTCACCACGCCCCTTCACGCTGAGTGAAACTTCCCCCCAGTCATGTCCACCAGCCATCTGTTTTGATTGACTTTCAAAACAACACAATATTCCGGATGATATAGTAAGACCAGTGGGCTAACCGTGTTTTGCTGTCGGCACATCATGACACAGGCGAACGAAAGTAAGGAAGAAGAAATGAGTCACCAGATCTGGTACTCTATGGCTAAACTTAAACCGAGTACGTAACTCTCCAATGCTAGATCCTGGACGTATAGATGTGTATATTGTCAATTAAAATATTTTCTATTCTACAGTATATCATGTTAACAACTCCGCTAACTCCTGCTTCGATCTTTTGTGAACAATCGGCTCATGCCAGCTATACAGTAAGCTACGCTAAGCTACTTCGCTTACGTAAAAATGGATTATATTACTAACTAGTCATTGCCAAACATGGTAGACACTGATCCAATTAAAATATTTTTTTTTAGAAAAAACATTCTTTATTTTGCTGAAGGACAGTATTCTATTGAAAGGCTAAGTTAGTGACACAAAAAAATCAAGCTAACATCAGAATCAAACATCCATCCAACCATCTTCAACCGCTTATCCGGAATCGGGTCGCGGGGACAACAGCTCCAGCAGAGACCCCCAGACTTCCCTCTCCAGAGCAACACTAGCAACTTCCTCCTGGGGAATCCCGAAGTGTTCCCTGGCCAGAGAGGAGATGTAATCCCCCCATCTTGTCCTTGGCCTGCCCCGGGGTCGCCTCCCAGTGGGGCATGCAATGAGGACCTCCGGAAGATGCCCGTACCACCTAAGCTGGCTCCTTTCCAGGCAAAGGAGCAGCGGCTCTACTCCGAGTCTCTCTCCGGTGACTGAACTTCTCACCCTATCTCTAAGGGAGATGCCAGCCACCCTTCTGAGGAAACTCTTTTCGCCTGCTTGTATCCGCGATCTTAATCTTTCGGTCATGACCCACACTTCATGACCATAGGTAAGAGTAGGAATGTAGATCTACATTCCAGGATCAGAATCAGAAACACTTTGGGGCAAAAGGTAAACGTTGGGAGAGGGGGGAAGATGAGTAAAAAAAAAGTCAGTCACAGACTGGACTCTTGGGGAGAGGGGGGTCTAGACTGAGGCTAAGAAAAGAAACTCGATAGCCGTGAGCAGAGATAATCATGTTCCACAAAACCTGGGCGTGGCTACGGGGGCAGGCTGTTGCTGCCACATCCTTCCATCGCCCTAGAGGGGTTCAAGCGTAGGCAAAGGCGTGGGATGTGGTTGGGGGTATGTGTGCATATGCTCATTGTTGAGGGTGTAGGTGATGATGTGCCTTTAGGTCTGGAGTTTTCCTCTGCAGGCGTTACGAGCAAAGTTCAATTCCCAGATGTTGTTGAAGGAGGGAGTAATATCAGCTGAGATGTCCTCACTGGGATGTTTTCAGAACAGCCTGTGTCTGTTGTGAGCAGCGTCAAGGCCATTTGAGGGAGTTGAGTTATAGATAAGGATTGTTGTTTTACAAGCGAGCAGAAATGTCAATGGCTTGTCTGATCTAATTGTCCATGCGGCTCTAAAAGTCATACATTTTCGTATTTCAGTAAGCCTTTCAGTGATGTGATCCAACTTACGATTTAGTTCTGAAATCGCCACAGTCTATGTTCCCACAGCCCGACCCATGCCTTCCATTGCGACGGGCAGCCTTCGGGCACTTTGATCAGCTGCCATCGTCTTCCGAATGTGACGATGCACCAAAAGCAATGCCCAGCACAATCAGCAGATGCCCTGAGATCACAGTTCCAAATAGATAGATGTCTTCCACGTCCTTGACAGAAGGCACTGAGAGGCACATGATTCTCCATTTCTCCCACGAGTCCCTCGTGTACCTCGCATGATAAGGTCCATTATAAGGCCTGCGGTTGGTGAAGCCGGACTCTTCTTTGCACATAATCAAAGCGACTTTTCTCACAGTTGAAGGCCTAAAAGTTCAAAGTAAGGCACTTCATACTTCAGATGAGGCTGAAAGTGTGTGTAGTGACTTGTGCTGGTTAAAGCAACAAGCAACAGAGCATTTTCCTTCATTAGGTGTCATCATGGAAATGTTGTGGACCACAAATGCCCCTACATAAATCCAAAATGGCAAAGCACTTTGGGTAAATTTCTAACATACCTGTACATGGATAATCTGCTGATGTCACACCAGGTAAAAACGTCACACCTGGAGCAAATTCCAAACGGCCTTTTTGGAGGAAGTGTGAAAGAAGTCAAGATTGTTTTACAAATATCTCTGCAATGCCTCCACGGTTGATTTCAAATTTCCGGGACTTATGCAGATCTCAAATACACATTAGCAGATACATCAAAAGTTGGTTTTGCATAATAAAGCCCCTTCAATGATATAAACTGCACATATTCATCAAGTGAGTCTGGGGGATGTAAAGCCTGAGGAAAGTGACATTCTTTTTCTGTTCGAGCTACAAATCCAAACTGCCCTGAGCAAAATGCCCCCAGCTCTAATTCCTCACAGTGGCTTTAATGTGTTGGCATGAAACACACACTGACACACCTGCATCAGCGGAGCTGTAGAGCTATGCAGTGTTTAAAACACATCTTTGTAAACACAGCACAAAAAGTAAGGACATTTGTGGTTGTTCAATTATGTCTTTGTTGTAACAATGCTTTTTGAAAATGAATAGTTTTTACTGTTGCCAAGAACCTTTTAAATGATACCACATTTGTGAAGAACATTTGTGGGATGAGTGGGATGAGTATGTGGGTTGCGGCCATGAAAAAAATTGCCTAATATTCTCTGCCAATGCCAAACAGTTTATTCTGCCATTGACTCTTGTTTGGTGTTTGTTGGATTGGATGATTAAAACAAGGCAGCCTACGGGACCCGAGTCGTCTTCTTGGAATGTCACCATTTGTGGCCTGTCTCGGAACTTGGCCTTCAGTCAGGGAATGGTACCAGGACACTTTCCAAACTATACTCAACTTGGCTTTGTGCAACACCAGCCTGAAGATGATCTATCACATGGGCCCTGTCCAGATCAGTCAAACATGGCACCACTGAACTTACAGCAAAAACATACTGATTCTCACAGGTGGAGCTAGTACCAGAAGATCCAAACAACTGAAACTGTAAGCTGTTTGGCATTGGCAGAAAAGTTTTGGCTAATTCCTCATGGGTGCAACCCACATCCTCTGTTCCTCATCCCACGAAAACGTGGCACCGTTTACAGGCTTTATAACAGGCTTTATTGCCAAAAAGGATAGTCAAATACGACTTTAGAGAAAATAAGCTGTAGAAAAACTGCACCCCTTTACTTCTCTGCACTGGTCAGTAGACGATGACAGTGGAGGGAGGTGGTAAGAAAGGTGGTGACCACTTCTTTTGTGTGTTTTCATTGGCACTGTTGCAACCTCTAAGGATGAATGCCCTCAAGTAGGGCTTTATGATTACCGCGTTATTATAATTGTGGACTGAATCACGGTATTGGCCATTAAAACAAATCTACTCTTGTCACTGAAATTAGAAAACGTGGTGTAAATGTGACTGAAATGCTAAAGGTAAAGAACGATTGTCTTGAGAAATCATGCGCATTAATTCCCAGAACATTCCCGGACTATACAATGTCAAAACGGCCCTTTGAAATGTTGGCTAAGTCTGCGAACAAACTACACAGCTAATGCTAGCCTGGACAAACCGCAAACCCGCAACACATCTGCTAATACTTTAAGGAATTTGGCCGTTTTAAACATTGTCACTGGTAAGTTACTGATAACTTGACAGCTTCTAATGCTAGCTAATGTTCTAATTAGGGATGTTCCGATCAGGGTTTCATGCTGCCGGCTCTGATACCAATCAACCATGATTGAGATCAGCCGACACCAATACCGATTACATGTGTTTGTTAACTAACATTTTTTCATTTATTTATGGTGAATAACTACTGACAGTGTTAATACTAGTTCCTTATTCTCTTTTACTACATACAACTCTTTGAGCAAAACAAAGTCAATAGTAACCAATAACTAAACAAAAGCAAAGGTGACTCTCTATTAGTCTTTTAAATCATTTGGTTTTTGCCCTCAACGTCCTACTGTCTCCAAGGAATTACTCTGAGTTTGTAAACATTAACAAAATTAAATACAAATATTTATCAATTGTATCAATTATATATTTTTACTACCTTCCTTGGAACGATCCGCCCTCCTCTTACGTGTCGTGTACTGACTGCAACAATGCTAACACACAAAAAGTTGTTATATTATCATCTCTCTCACTCTTATTAAATTACTTGTTATTTTCCCGTTAATATCTGCTGTAAAATGGTTCCATATACACTTCTTAAACGATACTAAGAACTTACCTCTTTGTGTTATCTTTGGCTAGCTTAGCGGTTAGCTTAGCTCTTAGCATGCCTGCTCCCGGCTTACTCTCAGAGTGTAAGATGTTTAGCTTTGTCCTTCAGAGGATGGTGGCTTGACTTCAAATCCTGATGCGTCACATGGATTTTGATCAGTTTTATTTTGGACAAATTTTTTTATGTACTTTCACATTTTTACTCATTTTTTTTTTGTTCGTACTTTTTTTAAATTTAGTTTTCTTTCCTGATAAATAGGGTACTATGAAATGCAGTTTATTTGGCGTAATGGACGTGATTATCGTTAGAGGAGCGGCTCCACACTGTGTATGGAGATACATAAAGTAAAGTTTTCAAAAAAATACTTCACATAATCACCTTTTGAATCACTCATTGGTACATTTATGTTGCAAAATTATTATGCTATGACTTAAAATACAGGTCAAAATTGTTAATTTTGCATGTAAGGAGTTTTGCAATTAATCAATGGACAATTTTTTTAATTAACAATAAATCATAAAGCATGCTCTAAGTTGGTAAAATAGGTTAAAAAGGTAAACGACGGCATTCTAAAAAATTATAATGGAATTTGGTGAAAAAATAATAATACTGGAATTAAGTTTTTTTATGTTTCTGTACCAAAAATAAAATGAGGTGTAACGTTAAAACCGAGGCACTGTAACATTACAATTACAGCACTGGTGACGACGCATCTGTGACACATTAATTTTCGCTAAATATTACTTTGCTGCCTGCATAGTTAAACGCTTTGTTTTCCAAATCAGAACAAAGGTCAGGGCTCTAGGCTCCTTCTTTCTGATGTTATACTCTGCATATGAACAAGTAGATTAATAATCAATTTTTACAGCTTGTCCTTTATAATCTTGACAAAATAATAGAATGATAAATGACACAATATGTTACTGCATACGTCAGCAGAATAATTAGGAGCCTTTGTTTGTTTACTTACTACTAAAAGACAAGTTGTCTTGTATGTTCACTATTTTATTTAAGGACACACCTGCAATAAGAAACATATGTTTAATGTACCCTAAGATTTTTTTTTTTTAAATCAAGCCAATAATGACATTTTTTATTTAGAAAAGTACCAAAATATTTTTGGTACCGGTACCAAAATATTGGTATCGGGACAACACTAATACACACACACTGAGCACCCACTGGTAGAAATGTAGATCGGCGCCTATGGTCCATACTGTCCTCCTCAGCTCCTTTACCACCACTATGTCTGGCCTGTTAGCAGCACATGTTTGTCAGTGTGCGCTCAAACGACAGGTGTGCAGGGGTCTGTGTGTGTGTGTGTGTGTGTGTGTGTGTGTGTGTGTGTGTGTGTGTGTGTGTGTGTGTGTGTGTGTGTGTGTGTGTGTGTGTGTGTGTGTGTGTGTGTGTGTCAGAGGACAGATTCTGCAAATCCTGTCCATCCCTGAAGACGGGCAGTGTGAGTGGGTAATTGGCCACTGACTGTGCAAGACCACTCTGGAGGCAGTGCTTATTGAACCTCTGTCACAGAGAGACACCACTGGTGAAAGCGGGGCGGCTGAGGCACAATAGCACCAAAAAGGAGAAAGACAAAATCAGAAATTAGAATGAAATACAAACCCCGTTTCCATATGAGTTGGGAAATTGTGTTAGATGTAAATATAAACGGAATACAATGATTTGCAAATCAAAGACAACATATTTGATGTTCAAACTGATAAACTTTTTTTTTTTTGCAAATAATCATTAACTTTACAATTTGATGCCAGCAACACGTGACAAAGAAGTTGGGAAAGGTGGCAATAAATACTGATAAAGTTGAGGAATGCTCATCAAACACTTATTTGGAACATCCCACAGGTGAACAGGCAAATTGGGAACAGGTGGGTGCCATGATTGGGTATAAAAGTAGATTCCATGAAATACTCAGTCATTCACAAACAAGGATGGGGCGAGGGTCACCACTTTGTCAACAAATGCGTGAGCAAATTGTTGAACAGTTTAAGGACAACCTTTCTCAACCAGCTATTGCAAGGAATTTAAGGGATTTCACCATCTACGGTCCGTAATATCATCAAAGGGTTCAGAGAATCTGGAGAAATCACTGCACGTAAGCAGCTAAGCCCGTGACCTTCGATCCCTCAGGCTGTACTGCATCAACAAGCGACATCAGTGTGTAAAGGATATCACCACATGGGCTCAGGAACACTTCAGAAACCCACTGTCAGTAACTACAGTTGGTCGCTACATCTGTAAGTGCAAGTTAAAACTCTCCTATGCAAGGCGAAAACCGTTTATCAACAACACCCAGAAACGCCGTCGGCTTCGGTGGGCCTGAGCTCATCTAAGATGGACTGATACAAAGTGGAAAAGTGTTCTGTGGTTTGACGAGTCCACATTTCAAATTGTTTTTGTAAACTGTGGACGTCGTGTCCTCCGGACCAAAGAGGAAAAGAACCATCCCGATTGTTATAGGCGCAAAGTTGAAAAGCCAGCATCTGTGATGGTATGGGGGTGTATTAGTGCCCAAGACATGGGTAACTTACACATCTGTGAAGGCGCCATTAATGCTGAAAGGTACATACAGGTTTTGGAGCAACATATGTTGCCATCCAAGCAACGTTACCATGGACGCCCCTGCTTATTTCAGCAAGACAATGCCAAGCCACGTGTTACATCAACGTGGCTTCATAGTAAAAGAGTGCGGGTACTAGACTGGCCTGCCTGTAGTCCAGACCTGTCTCCCATTGAAAATGTGTGGCGCATTATGAAGCCTAAAATACCACAACGGAGACCCCCGGACTGTTGAACAACTTAAGCTGTACATCAGGCAAAAATGGGAAAGAATTCCACCTGAGAAGCTTAAAAAAATGTGTCTCCTCAGTTCCCAAACGTTTACGGAGTGTTGTTAAAAGGAAAGGCCATGTAACACAGTGGTGAACATGCCCTTTCCCAACTACTTTGGCACGTGTTGCAGCCATGAAATTCTAAGTTAATTATTATTTGCAAAAAAAAAATAAAGTTTATGAGTTTGAACATCAAATATGTTGTCTTTGTAGTGCATTCAATTGAATATGGGTTGAAAATGATTTGCAAATCATTGTATTCCGTTTATATTTACATTTAACACAATTTCCCAACTCATATGGAAACGGGGTTTGTAGAAGGGGGATGACGGCAGGTTGAAATAAAAGAGCATAAATCGGGCGAGAAGGATGAAGGCCACGTTTGGAAGGTGCAACAGGTGGCAGACGGGAGGAGTGCGAGTGAAGAGGAGCGAATTCTAGAGTGACCCTGAAGGCAGCATTTCCTCTTCTCTCAGCTCTAATGTGACACCTCCGTGATTACACTGCACCATTTTTGGGAGAAAACGGCTTAATCGTAAAAAAGATGATCTAGGTGTGTGTGTGTGTGTGTGTGTGTGTGTGTGTGTGTGTGTGTGTGTGTGTGTGTGTGTGTGTGTGTGTGTGTGTGTGTGTGTGTGTGTGTGTGTGTGTGTGTGAGAGAGAGAGAAAAGAGGGATGGGAGAGGACGGTGAGGTATGGTAATGGAATTGTCGGTTCTTACTCTCGGTGACTAGCAAACAAATTGCCTTGTAAAAGCAGAGGCAACTGATGAATAAAGGAGAAAAAAAAAGTATTTCCCTGGAGCAAATTGGCTGTTGGATTATCCTCGGTAACGCCTGACGTGTCAGTGTGTGTTTGTGTGTGCGCACGGGAGCATCGTCCACAGCCACGGAGGGCGGGAGGGAGAGTGGAAGGCATTGGATGAGCGATCATTGCTTCATCGGCTCCATTAAACACACCACTGGCCTGTAAATCAGGCTGTCACCGAAAACATCCATTCTGAAGCGATACACACCCCACACACACACACACACACACACCCAAACACAAACACACACACACACACACACACACACACACACACACACACACACACACACACACACACACACACACACACAAGGTAGAGTGAAAACTACCAGCCCACTGATATACAACTGTATATTATATGTGTATACAGTGACATTTACAGTGAAGTCCTGGTGCCCCACTCAGACTGCCTATGTCATGTCGACATAAGTGGTTGTCGGCATAAGCGGCTGATAACATAAGCAGTTCAATACATACACGGTCGTCGACATAAGCAGTTTATGACATAAGCGATTGTCGGCATAAGCGGGTCACGACATAAGTGGTTGTTGACGTAATCTGTTGCCGACATACGGGGTGGTGACATAAGCGGTTGTCAACATACACAGTCGATGCATAAGCGGTTGATGGCATATAGTAAGTGGTTAACGACCTAAGCGGGTCACGACATAAGTGGTTGTTGACGTAATCTGTTGCCGACATACGGGATTGTTGACATAAGCGGTTGTCAACATGCTCAGTTGATGCATAAGCGGTTGATGACATACAGTAAGTGGTTAACGGCATAAGCGGGTCACGACCTAAGTGGTTGTGGATGTAATCTGGTGCAGACATATGGGGTTGGTGAAATAATCGGTTGTCAAAGTTCATGCATAAGCGGTTGATGACATCCAGTAAGTGGCTGACGGCATAAGCGGGTCACGGCACAAGTGGTTGTCGACGTAATCTATGGTGTTGTTGACATAAGCGGTTGTCAACATATACAGTTGATGCATAAGCCGTTGTTGACATAAGCGGTTGTCAACATACGCAGTTGATGCATAAGCGGTTGATGGCATACAGTAAGTGGTTAACGGCCTAAGCGGGTCACGACATAAGTGGTTGTTGACGTAATCTGTTGCCGACATACGGGATTGTTGACAAAAGCGGTTGTCAACACACTCAGTTGATGCATAAGCGGTTGATGACATACAGTAAGTGGTTAACGGCATAAGCGGGTCACGACCTAAGTGGTTGTGGATGTAATCTGTTGCAGACATATGGGGTTGGTGAAATAATCGGTTGTCAAAGTTCATGCATAAGCGGTTGATGACATACAGTAAGTGGCTGACGGCATAAGCGGGTCACGGCATAAGTGGTTGTCGACGTAATCTATGGTGTTGTTGACATAAGCGGTTGTCAACATATACAGTTGATGCATAAGCCGTTGTTGACATAAGCGGTTGTCAACATACGCAGTTGATGCATAAGCGGTTGATGGCATACAGTAAGTGGTTAACGGCCTAAGCGGGTCACGACATAAGTGGTTGTTGACGTAATCTGTTGCCGACATACGGGATTGTTGACATAAGCGGTTGTCAACATACTCAGTTGATGCATAAGCGGTTGATGACATACAGTAAGTGGTTAACGCCATAAGCGGGTCACGACCTAAGTGGTTGTGGATGTAATCTGTTGCAGACATATGGGGTTGGTGAAATAATCGGTTGTCAAAGTTCATGCATAAGCGGTTGATGACATACAGTAAGTGGCTGACGGCATAAGCGGGTCACGGCACAAGTGGTTGTCGACGTAATCTATGGTGTTGTTGACATAAGCGGTTGTCAACATATACAGTTGATGCATAAGCCGTTGTTGACATAAGCGGTTGTCAACATACGCAGTTGATGCATAAGCGGTTGATGGAATACAGTAAGTGGTTAACAGCCTAAGCGGGTCACGACATAAGTGGTTGTTGACGTAATCTGTTGCCGACATACGGGATTGTTGACATAAGCGGTTGTCAACATGCTCAGTTGATGCATAAGCGGTTGATGACATACAGTAAGTGGTTGACGGCATAAGCGGGTCACGACCTAAGTGGTTGTGGATGTAATCTGTTGCAGACATATGGGGTTGGTGAAATAATCGGTTGTCAAAGTTCATGCATAAGCGGTTGATGACATACAGTAAGTGGCTGACGGCATAAGCGGGTCACGGCACAAGTGGTTGTCGACGTAATCTATGGTGTTGTTGACATAAGCGGTTGTCAACATATACAGTTGATGCATAAGCCGTTGTTGACATAAGCGGTTGTCAACATACGCAGTTGATGCATAAGCGGTTGATGGCATACAGTAAGTGGTTAACGGCATAAGCGGGTCACGACCTAAGTGGTTGTGGATGTAATCTGTTGCAGACATATGGGGTTGGTGAAATAATCGGTTGTCAAAGTTCATGCATAAGCGGTTGATGACATACAGTAAGTGGCTGACGGCATAAGCGGGTCACGGCACTAGTGGTTGTCGACGTAATCTATGGTGTTGTTGACATAAGCGGTTGTCAACATATACAGTTGATGCATAAGCCGTTGTTGACATAAGCGGTTGTCAACATACGCAGTTGATGCATAAGCCGTTGATGACATAAGTGGTTGACGGCCTCAGCGGGTAAAGACCTAAGCGTAAATTGATGACATAAGCAGTTGTCCACATGAGCAGTGGACGGAGTAAGCGGTTGCGGCATAAGCGGTTGCAGCACACACGTTTGACGACATGAGTAATTGACAACATAAGTGATTGACGACACAAGTGGTTGTCGAACGCATAAGTGGTTGTCGGCATAAGCGGCTGATAACATAAGCAGTTCAATACATACACGGTTGTCGACATAAGCAGTTTATGACATAAGAAATTGTCGGCATAAGCGGGTCAAGACATAAGTGGTTGTTGACGTAATCTGTTGCCGACATACGGGGTTTTGACATAAGCGGTTGTCAACATACACAGTTGATGCATAAGCGGTTGATGGCATACAGTAAGTGGTTAACGGCCTAAGCGGGTCACGACATAAGTGGTTGTTGACGTAATCTGCTGCCGACATACGGGGTTGTTGACATAAGCGGTTGTCAACATACTCAGTTGATGCATAAGCGGTTGATGGCATACAGTAAGTGGTTAACGGCATAAGCGGGTCACGACCTAAGCGGTTGTTGATGTAATCTGTTGCAGACATATGGGGTTGTTGACATAAGCGGTTGTCGACATAAGCGGTTGTCAAAGTTGATGCATAAGCGGTTGATGACATACAGTAAGTGGCTGACAGCATAAGGGATTGTCGACGTAATCTATGGTGTTGTTGACGTAAGCGGTTGTCAACATACACAGTTGATGCATAAACCGTTGATGACATAAGTGGTTGACGGCCTCAGCGGGTAACGACCTAAGCGTAAGTTGATGACATAAGCAGTTGTCCACATGAGCAGTGGACGGAGTAAGCGGTTGCGGCATAAGCGGTTGCGGCACACACATTTGACGACATGAGTAATTGACAACATAAGTGATTGACGACACAAGTGGTTGTCGAACGCATAAGTTGTTGTCGGCATAAGCGGCTGATAACATAAGCAGTTCAATACATACACGGTTGTCGACATAAGCAGTTTATGACATAAGCGATTGTCGGCATAAGCGGGTCAAGACATAAGTGGTTGTTGACGTAATCTGTTGCCGACATACGGGGTTTTGACATAAGCGGTTGTCAACATACACAGTTGATGCATAAGCGGTTGATGGCATACAGTAAGTGGTTAACGGCCTAAGCGGGTCACGACATAAGTGGTTGTTGACGTAATCTGCTGCCGACATACAGGGTTGTTGACATAAGCGGTTGTCAACATACTCAGTTGATGCATAAGCGGTTGATGGCATACAGTAAGTGGTTAACGGCATAAGCGGGTCACGACCTAAGTGGTTGTGGATGTAATCTGTTGCAGACATATGGGGTTGGTGAAATAATCGGTTGTCAAAGTTCATGCATAAGCGGTTGATGACATACAGTAAGTGGCTGACGGCATAAGCGGGTCATGGCACAAGTGGTTGTCGACGTAATCTATGGTGTTGTTGACATAAGCGGTTGTCAACATATACAGTTGATGCATAAGCCGTTGTTGACATAAGCGGTTGTCAACATACACAGTCGATGCATAAGCGGTTGATGGCATATAGTAAGTGGTTAACGGCCTAAGCGGGTCACGACATAAGTGGTTGTTGACGTAATCTGTTGCCGACATACGGGATTGTTGACAAAAGCGGTTGTCAACATACTCAGTTGATGCATAAGCGGTTGATGACATACAGTAAGTGGTTAACGGCATAAGCGGGTCGCGACCTAAGTGGTTGTGGATGTAATCTGTTGCAGACATATGGGGTTGGTGAAATAATCGGTTGTCAAAGTTCATGCATAAGCGGTTGATGACTACAGTAAGTGGCTGACGGCATAAGCGGGTCATGGCACAAGTGGTTGTCGACGTAATCTATGGTGTTGTTGACATAAGCGGTTGTCAACATATACAGTTGATGCATAAGCCGTTGTTGACATAAGCGGTTGTCAACATACGCAGTCGATGCGTAAGCGGTTGATGGCATATAGTAAGTGGTTAACGGCCTAAGCGGGTCACGACATAAGTGGTTGTTGACGTAATCTGTTGCCGACATACGGGATTGTTGACATAAGCGGTTGTGAACATACTCAGTTGATGCATAAGCGGTTGATGACATACAGTAAGTGGTTAACGGCATAAGCGGGTCACGACCTAAGTGGTTGTGGATGTAATCTGTTGCAGACATATGGGGTTGGTGAAATAATCGGTTGTCAAAGTTCATGCATAAGCGGTTGATGACATACAGTAAGTGGCTGACGGCATAAGCGGGTCACGGCACTAGTGGTTGTCGACGTAATCTATGGTGTTGTTGACATAAGCGGTTGTCAACATATACAGTTGATGCATAAGCCGTTGTTGACATAAGCGGTTGTCAACATACGCAGTTGATGCATAAGCCGTTGATGACATAAGTGGTTGACGGCCTCAGCGGGTAAAGACCTAAGCGTAAATTGATGACATAAGCAGTTGTCCACATGAGCAGTGGACGGAGTAAGCGGTTGCGGCATAAGCGGTTGCGGCACACACGTTTGACGACATGAGTAATTGACAACATAAGTGATTGACGACACAAGTGGTTGTCGAACGCATAAGTGGTTGTCGGCATAAGCGGCTGATAACATAAGCAGTTCAATACATACACGGTTGTCGACATAAGCAGTTTATGACATAAGAAATTGTCGGCATAAGCGGGTCAAGACATAAGTGGTTGTTGACGTAATCTGTTGCCAACATACGGGGTTTTGACATAAGCGGTTGTCAACATACACAGTTGATGCATAAGCGGTTGATGGCATACAGTAAGTGGTTAACGGCCTAAGCGGGTCACGACATAAGTGGTTGTTGACGTAATCTGCTGCCGACATACGGGGTTGTTGACATAAGCGGTTGTCAACATACTCAGTTGATGCATAAGCGGTTGATGGCATACAGTAAGTGGTTAACGGCATAAGCGGGTCACGACCTAAGCGGTTGTTGATGTAATCTGTTGCAGACATATGGGGTTGTTGACATAAGCGGTTGTCGACATAAGCGGTTGTCAAAGTTGATGCATAAGCGGTTGATGACATACAGTAAGTGGCTGACAGCATAAGGGATTGTCGACGTAATCTATGGTGTTGTTGACGTAAGCGGTTGTCAACATACACAGTTGATGCATAAACCGTTGATGACATAAGTGGTTGACGGCCTCAGCGGGTAACGACCTAAGCGTAAGTTGATGACATAAGCAGTTGTCCACATGAGCAGTGGACGGAGTAAGCGGTTGCGGCATAAGCGGTTGCGGCACACACATTTGACGACATGAGTAATTGACAACATAAGTGATTGACGACACAAGTGGTTGTCGAACGCATAAGTGGTTGTCGGCATAAGCGGCTGATAACATAAGCAGTTCAATACATACACGGTTGTCGACATAAGCAGTTTATGACATAAGCGATTGTCGGCATAAGCGGGTCACGACATAAGTGGTTGTTGACATAATCTGTTGCCCACATACGTGGTGGTGACATAAGCGGGTGTCAACATACACAGTTGATGCATAAGCGGTTGATGGCATACAGTAAGTGTTTACCGGCCTAAGCGGGTCACGACCTAAGCAGTTGTTGATGTAAACTGTTGCCGACATACGGGGTCGTTGACATAAGCGGTTGTCAACATACTCAGTTGATGCATAAGCGGTTGATGACATACAGTAAGTGGTTAACGGCATAATAACATAAGCGATTGTCGGCATTAGCAGTTGACAACGTACACGTTGATGACATAAGCGGTTGACGACATAAGCAGATGACGACATAAGTTGTTCACGAAACAAGCAGCGGGTCATGGCATAAGCAGTTGTCGACATATGAGGTTGAGGGCGTAAGCGGTTGACAACATAAGTGGTTGATGACATGCGCAGTTGTTGACCTAGGCAGTTGCGACATAAGCAGTCCAATACATACGAAGTTGGTGACATAAGCAGTTGTCGACATAAGCAGTTCAATACATACACGGTTGGCGTTGAGAGAAGTTGTCGACATAAGCAGTTCAATACATATACGGTTGGTAACTAAAGCAGTTGTCGACATAAGCAGTCCAATACATACACGGTTGGCGTCAAGAGCAGTTGTCGACATAAGCAGTTCAATACATACACGGTTGGCGACATAAGCAGTTCAATACATACACAGTTGGCGACATCAGCATTTCTCGACATAAGCAGTTCAATACATACACGGTTGGCGACATAAGCAGTTGGCACATAGGCGTGTGCAGCATAAGTGGTTGACAGCTTAAGCGGATCACGACATAAGCGGTTGTTGAAATACGTAGTTGGTGACATAAGCAGTTCAATACATACATAACTGGCGACATAAGCAGTTGTCGACATAAGCCGTTATCAACAAAAACAGTTGACACATAAGTTTTCGCAGCATAAGTGGTTGACGGCTCAAGCAGGTAACGACATAAGCGGTTGGCGAAATACATAGTTGGTGACATAAGCAGTCGTCAACATAAGCCATTGTCAACATAAACAGTTGACGCATAAGTTTTCAAAAACGTAATTTTTGTAAAAAAAATGTGTCGAAATTTTTGCAAATTTACAGAAAAAAAAAAAGAAAAAGAAACAAACTTGACTCTATACTACAGTGCTTCCGGAAAGTATTCAAAGCGCTTCCACATTTTGTTATGTTACAGCCTTAATCCAAATTTGAATACATTTATGTTTGCCCTCAGAATTCTGGACAAAATACCCCATAATGACTATGTAAAAACGTAATTTTTTTTGTAGAAATGTTTGCAAATTTACAGAAAATAAAAAAACTAAGAAATAAACTTGACTCTATACTACAGTGCATCCGGAAAGTATTCAAAGCGCTTCCACATTTTGTTATGTTACAGCCTTAATCCAAATTTGAATACATTCATGTTTGTTCTCAAAATTCTGGACAAAATACCCCATAATGACTATGTAAAAACGTGTTTTTTTTTTGTACAAATTTTTGCAAATTTATAGAAAATAATAAAACTAAGAAATAAACTTGACTCTATACTGCAGTGCATCCGGAAAGTATTCAAAGCGCTTCCACATTTTGTTATGTTACAGCCTTAATCCAAATTTGAATACATTCATGTTTGTTCTCAAAATTCTGGACAAAATACCCCATAATGACTATGTAAAAAACGTGTTTTTTGTTTTGTTTTGTTTTTGTAGAAATTTTTGCAAATGTATTATAAATAAAAAACTAAGAAATAAACTTGACTCTATACTACTGTGCATCCAGAAAGTATTCAAAGCGCTTCCACATCTTGTTATGTTACAGCCTTAATCCAAAATTGAATACATTCATGTTTGTCCTCAAAATTCTGGACAAAATACCCCATAATGACTAGGTAAAAAACGTTTTTTTGTTTCTTTTTTTTGTAGAAATGTTTGCAAATGTATTAAAAAGAAAAAACTAAGAAATAAACTTGACTCTATACTACAGTGCATCCGGAAAGTATTCAAAGCACTTCCACATTTTGTTATGTTACAGCCTTAATCCAAAATTGAATACAATCATGTTTGTCCTCAAAATTCTGGACAAAATACCCCAAATAAAGACAATGTAAAAACTTTAATTGGGTTTTTTTTGTAAATATTTGAAAGTATGCAAAGCCATTCACTTTTTCCACATTTTATTATGTTACAGACTTATTTGAAAACTGAATTAACCCATTTCGGTCCTCAAAATTCTACTCACAATACACCGTAATGACAATGTGATTTTTTTAATTTAATTACATTTTTATTTTAAATGTATTAGAAATTAAAAAAATTAAATAAATCACATGTACAGTATTCACACGATGCCACCTATCTTTGGGGAGTTTCGTCCAGTCCTCTTTGCAGCAGCTCTCAAGCTCCATCAGGTTGGATGTGAAGCGTTGGTGCACAGCCATTTTCAGATCTCTCCAGAGATGTTCGAGTCTAGGCTCTGGCTGTCCCACTCGAGGACATATACGGACTTGTCCTAAAGCAATTCCTTTGATATCTTGGTTGTGTGCTTTGGGTCGTCTGAGTTAAAGAGCACTCCGGAGCCGGTTTTCATCCAGGATGTCTCTGTACACTGCTGCATTCATCTTTCCCTCTATCCCGACTAGTCTCCCAGTCCCTGCTGCTGAAAAACAACCCCACAGCATGATGCTGCCACCACCGCGCATCACTGTAGGGATGGTATTGGCCTGGTGTTTCCTCCAAACATGACGCCTGGCATTCACGCCAAAGAGTTCAATCTTTGTCTCATCAGACCAGAGAATTTAGTTTCTCATGGTCAGAGAGTCTTTCAGGTGCATTTTGGCAAACTTTTTACGAAGAAATGGCCACTCTACCATACAGGGCTGAATGGTGAATCGTTGCAGAGATGGTTGTCCTTCTCTCCTCAGAGGAATGCTGTAGGTCTGACAGGGTGACCATCGGGTTCTTGGTCACCTCCCTGGCTAGACTAAGATGAATGCAGCGATGTACAGAGACATCCTGGATGGAAACCAACGCTTCCCATCCAACCTGATCCAAAGAGGAGTGGGCGAAACTGCCAAAAAATAGGTGTGCCAAGCTTGTGTCATCGTATTCAAAAAGACTTGAGGCTGTAATTGCTGCCAAAGGTGCATCAACAAAGTATTGAGCAAAGGCTGTCAATGTATTTTTTTTGTTTTTTGTTTTTGTGGGGGGGGGCGTGGCCTGCGGACCTGCAGCGAAGCGGGGTGTGCCAGGACCGGCTTCGGGATCAGCGACAGGTGCGTAGATGACCCCCCCGGGAGTGTTTATCTAATCATAAGCTCTGTTAAAGGCAGTAGCCGGGAAGGAGGGGAAAGTTTGAGCAGGAGCGAGAGGGAGAGCGAAGACTGACACACAAACCGATGGCTGAAAAGCCCAACAAAAGACATTTATTGAAAAATAAATCATTGTTCCGA
Source organism: Entelurus aequoreus (assembly GCF_033978785.1). Taxonomy (NCBI): domain Eukaryota; kingdom Metazoa; phylum Chordata; class Actinopteri; order Syngnathiformes; family Syngnathidae; genus Entelurus; species Entelurus aequoreus. The sequence continues at coordinate 87,003,141 of NC_084731.1, read as the reverse complement.
GACATGCACGCCGCTGTCCTGTCAGTAATTGGTGGTCCGAAGAACCCGGAAGCGCAAAACTTCCACAGTTTTAAAGGCCTACTGAAACCCACTACTACCGACCACGCAGTCTGATAGTTTATACATCAATTATGAAATCTTAACATTGCAACACATGCCAATACGGCCGGGTTAACTTATAAAGTGCAATTTTAAATTTCCCGCGAAACTTCCGGTTGAAAACGTCCATGTATGATGACGTATGCGCGTGACGTCAATGGTTGAAACGGAAGTATTCGGACACCATTGTATCCAATACAAAAAGCTCGGTTTTCATCGCAAAATTCCACAGTATTCTGGACATCTGTGTTGGTGAATCTTTTACAATTTGTTTAATGAACAATGGAGACTGCAAAGAAGAAAGCTGTAGGTGGGATCGGTGTATTAGCGGCTGGCTACAGCAACACAAACAGGAGGACTTTGACTTGGATAGCAGACGCGCTATCCGACGCTAGCCGCCGACCGCATTGATGATCGGGTGAAGTCCTTCGTCGCTCCGTCGATCGCTGGAACGCAGGTGAGCACTGGTGTTGATGAGCAGATGAGGGCTGGCTGGCGTAGGTGGAGAGATAATGTTTTTAGCATAGCTCTGTGAGGTCCCGTAGCTAAGTTAGCTTCAATGGCGTCCTTAGCAACAGCATTGTGAAGCTTCGCCAGCCTGGAAAGCATTAACCGTGTAGTTACATGTCCATGGTTTAATAGTATTGTTGATCTTCTGTCTATCCTTCCAGTCAGGGGTTTATTTGTTTTGTTTCTATATGCAGTTAAGCCCGATGCTATCACGTTAGCTCCGTAGCTAAAGTGCTTCGCCGATGTATTGTCGTGGAGATAAAAGTCACTGTGAATGTCCATTTCGCGTTCTCGACTCTCATTTTCAAGAGGATATAGTATCCGAGGTGGTTTAAAATACAAATCCGTGATCCACAATAGAAAAAGGAGAAAGTGTGGAATCCACTGAGCCAGCTTGTACCTAAGTTACGGTCAGAGCGAAAAAAGATACGTCCTGCACTGCACTCTAGTCCTTCACTCTCACGTTTCTCATCCACGAATCTTTCATCCTCGCTCAAATTAATGGGGTAATCGTCGCTTTCTCGGTCCGAATCGCTCTCGCTGCTGGTGTAAACAATGGGGAAATGTGAGGAGCCTTTCAACCTGTGACGTCACGCTACTTCCGGTACAGGCAAGGCTTTTTTTAATCAGCGACCAAAAGTTGCGACCTTTATCGTCGATGTTCTCTACTAAATCCTTTCAGCAAAAATATGGCAATATCGCGAAATGATCAAGTATGACACATAGAATGGATCTGCTATCCCCGTTTAAATTTAAAAAATTCATTTCAGTAGGCCTTTAATTTGCAAACATTTTTTTAAAAATTGTCATCATGGGGTATTGTGTGTAGAATTTTGAGGACAAAAATGAAGTTATTCCATTTTGGAACATAACAAAAATGTGGAAAAAGTGAAGCGCTGTGCACTGTAAATGACCTTTTAATGCAATAGTGTTTATGACGGAGTACATTTGGTCATCCAGAGCACATGGTGTATAAGCCGGGTGTGCACCCAAGCAGGGAGACAATGTGTGTTTCACAAGAGCGTGACGGAGCTCCAAAGTCTCGCTTGGTTACTTTACGAGTACTCCAGTACAACCGGCAGATATCCAGGTAAGCCACACCATGCTTCCAAATCTGTAAATCAGCATTTCTTTTTTATTGCTGATATCCTGGCCTGCGAAATCCTTGAGAAAAGTTTTGGCAATAAAAAGTTGAAAAACATGCTGAGAGGAAGCATATGTAGAAAGACGAGTCGGAAAGGTCGTGCAGTGGGAAGAGGACGCTCGTTTTGTTCATGACTAAAGAGATCAATGAGTGCTTGTGAGTCAACAGCGCGTGGGCGAAGATTCAAGCTCATTAGCGCAGCTTGACTTGAGCATTTGACCCTTCTATGCAGCCGTCCCACTCACAGTTTGCTGCAACCTTTGGGACATGTTCGTCTACTTTAACTCGGAAACGCACTGACGGACTCCAGACATTACTCGGATGTGTTATTCGGTTCGTTCGCTGCATCCCAGAATCATTCAGATGTGAACCAATTACGCGTCAAAAAGAAACGTCATTTTCCCATCCAACCTCGGAGGCACTTGAAATAGAATTTGAAATAATAGATGGTAACCAGTCGCCATGTGACGCTGCACTGCCCTATAGTTAAGTACTGAGTCAGCTGGAGCCTGCAAACGAGACGTTTATCGGCTTTTAAAAGCAATCTCTTGCAATTACTACAAGCTGTTTTGTAAGTTTTGTTGCAAACCGAATACGAAAATAATTTATTCTCTGCTGAGCAACTGCAAATAAAAACTTGGTTCACTGAGCTTGGACCTTCATCTGTGTCATGGTAAGAGACCGCAGGGCAACATGCCTCCAGATATTGTTATATATTCGAAAGGCGCATAAAGAAACAATGGGAAAAAGAACTAGGTTATTTATAATTGTTGACTATTGCACTTTGAGTACCATAACGACACAAAACGATTTACTTGTTTTAAGTGTTTTGGTCCTAAATGATCTCAGTAAGATATTACAGCTTGTTGCTGAGATTTTATGACCTATATTGAGTAAAACATGCTTGAAACTAGAATATCAACTGTTGCAAAGCCGTGTCATCAACACTCACAAGTATAAAACTACTTTTTTAAAGTAATAATTTCTTGTTTAAAGCAAGAAATAAAAAATCATGACTTTGACACAATTGTGTCTCATAATTAAAACAGATGACAGCCAAATGGACTTTGCTGTTTTATTTTCAATGAAACAATAGAAAATACATACTCATATAGTAGTACAGTTGGCACAATACAGCAAACTGACAGTTAATATTTAAACATTTGACATGTGACATGTCAAACAATTTTGAACAGAAATAGTTCATGCACATTCAGATAAATTCTTCAAAATTACAATAAAAAAAAATTTGGTTGGGGGACGGGCTGTAAATATATATATATATACCGTATATATATATATATATATATATATATATATATAATAATAATAATAATGGATTAGATTTATATAGCGCTTTTCTAGGCACTCAAAGCGCTTCACAGAGTGAGAACCCATCATTCATTTTTTACAACTCATTCATTCATCATTCATTCACCGGTGTGAGCGGCACCGGGGGCAAGGGTGAAGTGTCCTGCCCAAGGACACAACGGCAGCGATTTTTGGATGGTAAGAGGCGGGGAGCGAACCTGCAACCCTCAGGTTTCTGGCACGGCCGCTCTACCCACTACGCCATACCGCCCCCAATATATATATATATATATATATATATATATATATATATATATATATATCAGTGGTTCTTAACCTTGTTGGAGGTACCGAACCCCACCAGTTTCATATGCGCATTCACCGAACCCTTCTTTAGTGAAAAATAAAATGTTTTTTTTTCAAATTCAAGACAAAGTTATATGTTTTTGGTAACACTTTAGTATGGGGAACATATTCTGACTAACAAAGACTTAATTTAGAGTTTTTTGGACACTCGGGGAACATATTGTAAGTAACAAAGACTTCATTTAGAGTTATTTGGTTAGGGTTAGAGGGTTAGGGCCAGGGTTAGAGGGTTAGGGTTATAATAAGCCCATGCCGAACAAGGCATTATTAAGTACTTAATAATGACTAGTTAAGAGCCAATATGTTACTAATTTGCATGTTAATAAGCAACTAATTAATGGTGAATATGTTCCCCATACTAAAGTGTTACCATGTTTTATTACTGGTGCACAAAATGAACCGTGCATGAACATCACCTTGTTCAAAGAACAAAACCAACACAGTGCATAAACTCACAACAAATTACACACCTGCAAATCAGTCTGACTTCTGCTGTTGCCGTATCCGTAATATGCCGATAGGGAGAAGTTTTTATTTACACGATGAGTCGGGTGTGTCTTGACCTCCACCGAACCCCTGAGCCCGACTCACCGAACCCCTAGGGTTCGATCAAACCCAGGTTAAGAACCACTGATATATATATATATATATTCCTTGCGCACTAATTGACTGAAAGAGCACGCACTTGGCGCGATGATGTCATGTTATCGATAGGGAAATTCAAGAAATGTAATGCCGAGCGCATATCATTATTCAAGATAATGGCACTAGCATTTACTTAATTTAAGAATATTTTTCAACATATTGAGCAAAAAGGTCTCATGTTTGTTTTTTCTATCAAGAAAAGTGCAGTTGTTATTAGTGAGAATATACTTATTTTAAGGTATTTTGGGGTTCATTGAGGTTAGCTAATTTTACTTGTTTTGGAAAGTCTTGACAAGCCAAATTTTCTTGTTCCATTGGCAGATAATTTTGCTTAGTTCAAGTAAAATGCCCCTAATTTTTTATTTTTTTTTCTTGTTTTTTAACACTGACTTTTTGCAGTGTTCCCACTCCTACTTTAAATGTAAGTCTGCTGACCTTATGTTAGGCCAGGGGTCGGCAACCCAAAATGTTGAAAGAGCCATATTGGACCACAAATACAACAAACTAATCGGTCTGGAGCCGCAAAAAAAATTAAAAGACTTATATAAGTGTTATAAGGATGGCAACAAATGATGTGTGTGGCTAATTAGCTATATTAGCCTACTATCAAAATGACTATGTGTCGCTGGCTGACGCAAAATCTTCGTGGAAAGAAATGTTGAAATGTAATATTTATTCTACACATTTTTACAACATTGGAAGACATTAGTAAAACTTCTCAGAGGGTGAGATAACTCCTGGAAATTACTGGCTCAATATGGCCAAAGGTATAGATGTGTGTGTGCAAGTTAAAGGAAACGGCATGCTGTCTTCTTCTAATGGATTCATTACAATCCTTGCAAGCTGCATAATGTTTGCTGTGGTCTGGAACAACATGGCACACAAACAACTATGAGAAATGCAGCCAATATTACATACAATAATGTGTCATGAGACATGCGAGTATACATTAAACACACAGAGGACATTAGTAAAGGAAATTGAATGAGCTCTAATATACCTACAAATGTGTCATAATGATGCAATATGTTCATACAGCCCTGTATGTGGGTTCTTCTTTGAGAATGGTCTTCATCTGGAATAAGTGCTGCTAGAAGCCAAACAAACATCCTCTGATGCTCACTGAGCTGAGGTCGAGTGAGGCACTTGAACCTGTGTGTACTTAAGTGTTCCATAAGTAGCGTCATTACAAGTGCAAAAAGTCAAGTGCTTTTCGAAGCATAGGCTTTCCCCTCCACGTAAACCACTGCTGTTGCTATACGGGTGCTGCGCATTTTGCCCCTGTAACTTGCATGAGAAAAATGTACCTGCACAATTAATTGAATTTTAATCACAGTTTTGACTGCCATTATTAAATGAGGGTGATCGTCGGCGATCAGGGTTGTCTTCATACCAATATTTTGGTAAAGGGACCAAAATATATTACGAAACTTTTTGATACATTTTAAAATAAAGGGGACCAGGGAAAAAAAATCATTGTTGCCTTTATTTTAACAGAAAATGTTATGATACATTAAACATATGTTTCTTATCACAATCAAAGAACAATGTAGGCATTGAATAAGATAGTGAACAACTTCCCTTTCAGTAGTAAGTAAGCAAACGGGTTACAAAGACGTATGCATTAACATTGACGATTGTATTTTTTTCTCAAAATTATGAGGGACAAACAGTAGAAAATGGATGGATAAATCATTGTTCATTTACTGTTAATATCTGCTCATTTTCTGTTTTAACATGTTCTATAAATCTAAAATGCAATAAGCACTTATTCTTCTGTCGTTGGATACTTTACATTAGTTTTGGGTGATATGACACATTTAGGTATCAATCCAATACCAAGTAGTTACACGGTCATACATTGGTCCTAAATAAAGTCGTCCTGTGTCCAAGGACGTATTTCCTGAGTTTATAAATAATAATAAAGACAAAATATTTTTTGATAATAAAAATATATAATTAAAAAAAATATATATATAAATAAATGTAAAATATATATATATATATATATATATATATATATATATATATATATATATATATATATATATATATATATATATATATATATATATATATATATATATATATATATATATATATATATATATATATATATATATACAGTATATAAAATAAAAAATATTGTAGTATTCAAAGTGCTTCACTTATTCCACATTTTGTTATGTTACAGCCTTAATCCAAAATTGAATGCATTCATGTTTGTCCTCAAAATTATGGACAAAATACCCCATAATGACTATGCAAAAACGTAATTTATAGGTTATTTTTGTAGAAATGTTCGCAAATGTATTAAAAATAAAAAACTAAGAAATAAACTTGACTCTATACTACAGTGCATCTGGAAAGTATTCAAAGTGCTTCACTTTTTCTACGTTTTGTTATGTTACAGCATTATTTGAAAATTGAATACATTCATGTTTGTCCTCAAAATTCTGGACAAAATACCTCATAATGACAATGTAAAAGCTTTTTTTTTTTTGTAGAAATGTTTGCAAATGTATTAAAAATAAAAAACTAAGAAATTAACTTGACTCTATACTTCAGTGCATATGGAAACTCTTCAAAGCACTTCACTTTTTCTACATTTTGTTATGTTACAGCATTATTTGAAAACTGAATTACTTCATTTTTGTCCTCAAAATTCTACCCACAATACCCCATAATGACAATGTGAAACTTTGAATTTTTTTATTTCTGTACAATTTTAAAAAAAAATGTATAAGAAATAAAAAAAATAAGAAATCACATGTACAGTATTCACACAAGGCTGCCAGTTTATAAATAATAATAAAGACAAAATATTTTTTGATAATAAAAATATATAATTAAAAAATATATATATATAAATAAATAAAAACAATTAATATATATATATATAAAAAAAAAATATATATATATATATATATATATATATATATATATATATATATATATATATATATATATATATATATATATATATATATATATATATATATATATATATATATATATATATATATATAATAAAAATATTGTAATATTCAAAGTGCTTCACTTATTCCACATTTTGTTATGTTACAGCCTTAATCCAAAATTGAATGCATTCATGTTTGTCCTCAAAATTATGGACAAAATACCCCATAATGACTATGTAAAAACGTAATTTATAGGTTATTTTTGTAGAAATGTTCGCAAATGTATTAAAAATTAAAAAACTAAGAAATAAACATGACTCTATACTACAGTGCATCTGGAAAGTATTCAAAGCGCTTCACTTTTTCAACATTTTGTTATGTTACGTCATTATTTGAAAATTGAATACATTCATGTTTGTCCTCAAAATTCTGGACAAAATACCCCATAATGACAATGTAAAAACATATTTTTTTTGTAGAAATGTTTGCAAATGTATTAAAAATAAAAAACTAAGAAATTAACTTCACTCTATACTTCAGTGCATATGGAAACTCTTCAAAGCACTTCACTTTTTCTACATTTTGTTATGTTACAGCATTATTTGAAAACTGAATTAGTTCATTTTTGTCCTCAAAATTCTACCCACAATACCCCATAATGACAATGTGAAACTTTGAATTTTTTTATTTCTGTACAATTTTTAAAAAAAATGTATAAGAAATAAAAAAAATAAGAAATCACATGTACAGTATTCACACAAGGCTGCCAGTTTATAAACAATAATAAAGACAACATATTTTTGGATAATAATAATAATAATAATTTAAAAAAAGATATCCATCCATCCATTTTCCACCGCTTGTCCCTTTCGGGGTCGCGGGGGGTGCTGGAGCCTATCTCAGCTGTATATAATAAAAAATATTGTAGTATCAAGTAGATTTGGCTCTTTTACTTGGTATCATTACAGTTGATATTTATATAAATACACCCATTTGTTTACATTCGGGAGAGCGAGCTTGCTGTTAGCAGTTAGCTATTGTATCCTCCTACAGTAGTGAAGCATGTTTAGCTATTCCTCATCCTGCAGGAATGATACTTGTAAACATTTTAGTTTATTTGTCACCATGGTGGCGAGGATTCGTGCTTTAGAAGTAGCTAAAACACTGTGTGGACGGACACTACTAGCTCACCTAGTAACTTTAATGTTTATAGCTCGGCCTATATCCTTAGGATCAAAACCAAAATATGTCCCCCCTTTATCTCTACACTGTTTCGGCTTGCAAGTAGTCTGTGCATGTGTTGATGTAGGGTCGTGACAAGTACCGGTGTTTTTCAATGGCAGTAAAGTACCTTCATTAATACATTAGTAGGACTGTGGTACTTTAATGGGTTATACTTGTATAGCGCTTGTCTACCTTCAAGGTACCCAAAGCGCTTTGACACTATTTCCACATTCACCCATTCACACACACATTCACACACTGATGGAGGGGGCTGCCATGCATGGCCCTAACCACGACCCATCAGGAGCAAGGGTGTACACTGCAAAAACTGAAATCTAAGTAAGATGAAATATCTCAAATAAGGGTGATATTTGCCTATTTTTTGTCTGATAAGATCATTCTTCTCACTAAGCAGATTTTATGTTAGTGTTTTACTTGTTTTAAGTGTTTTGGTCCTAAATTATCTCAGTAAGATATTACAGCTTGTTGCTGAGATTTTATGACCTATATTGAGTAAAACATGCTTGAAACTAGAATATCAACTGTTGTAAAGCCGTGTCATCAACACTCACAAGTATAAAATCGCTTTTTCAAAGTAATAATTTCTTAATTTCAAGCGTGAAATAAAAAAATCATGACTTTGACACAATTGTGTCTCATAATTTAAAACAGATGACAGCCAAATGGACTTTGCGGTTTTATTTTCAATGAAACAATAAAAAATACGTACTCATATAGACAGGGGCGCCGCTAGGTATTTTGGGTCCCATGAAAAGAATCTTTACAGGGCCCCCTGTATTATAATTTCATCATCATTAGGGGGCTCTCTGGGCCCCCCTCCATCATGGGCCCCTAGAATCCGTCTCCTTTACCCCCCCCCCCCTTTTCGGCGCCCCTGCATATAGTAGTACAGTTGGCGCAGTACAGTAAACGGACAGTTGATATTTAAACATTTAACATGTGACATTTCTAACTATTTTGAACAGAAATAGTTCATTCACATTCAGGTAAATTCTTCAAAATTCTAATAAAAAAAAATTTGGCTGGGGGCCGGGCTGTATTCCTCGCGGACTAATTGATTGAAAGAGCACGCACTTGGCACGATGATGTCATGTTATGGAGGGGAGAATGCATTTTTAGACAATATGATTTGCCTGAGCGGCTATGAGACCCCGAGAGTAACAAGCGGTTGCCTTGTTGCCTTTCCATTAAGAAAAATAAAGTAGTTTTTTGTATAAGTTTGCTGGTTTCAAGAAATGTAATGCCGAGCGCATATCATTATGTCAAGATAATGGCACTTTTGCTTAATTTAAGAATATTTTTCCAATATATTGAGAAAAAAGGTCTGTTTTTTTTTTTTCTAACAAGAAAAGTGCACTTGTTATTAGTGAGAATATACTTATTTTAAGGTATTTTTGGGTTCATTGAGGTTAGCTAATTTTACTTGTTTTGGAAAGTCTTGACAAGCCAAATGTTCTTGTTCTATTGGCAGATAATTTTCCTTAGTTCAAGTAAAATACCCCTAATTTTTGTTTGTTTTTTTCTTGTTTTTGAAAACTGACTTTTTGCAGTGTAGTGTCTTGCTCAAGGACACAACGTGTCTAGGTTAGTAGAAGCTGGTGATCGAACCAGGAACCCTCAGGTTGCTGGCACGGCCACTCTCCCTACCGCGCCACGTCGTCCTTTAGTAGTACCGTATACCGTACAACCCCATCGGCAATATTAATATTTAAAAAGCCGGCTTCCCTGACTATCAAAACAAGCACTTTCACAACCACGGCGGCAAAAGAGCAACATGGCCCTGAAAAAAAAAAAAACATCAAAAATGATTAAATAGAGCTAAAGGCGTCGTGTAATGAGAAAAATATGACATTTTGATAATAATAATGAACAAAAACACAATGTGTTCTCAAATATATGGATATTGTTTGAGAAAAATATGACATTTTAATAATAATAATGAAGAAAAACATAATGTGTGTTTAAATATATGGATGTTTATTTAGCCCTTTTATTAGACTATTCATAACAAGTTATGTGACATCACGTTCATGCCCCCAACATTTATATATACATTTCAACATTGATAACAATAAATTGTGCCCTATAATCCCGTATACCCTTAGCACGGGGGTCGGCAACCCGTGGCTCTAGAGCCACATGCGGCTCTTTAGCGCCAGCCTAGTGGCTCTCTGGAGCAGGGGTCCCCAACCTTTTTTGCACCACGGACCGGTTTGATGTAGGCATTATTTTCAGGGATAAATACAGCTAAAATAACTGCATGAAAAATCAACCTGCTGGGGGGGACTGCAGATGGAAATCAGCCGTCGGCTACAATCTGTCATATTTATATTTTATATGTTCATTAATGTGCATTGTATCATGTCACAAAGTTATAACAAATATAACAAATGGCAACTTCCTATGAGGAGTTTTATTGTACATCTAGAAACAAGCTTATTGGTGTGTCTATTAGCAGGGGCGCCGAAAAGGGGGGGTAAAGGAGACGGATTCTAGGGGCCCTTGATGGAGGGGGGCCCAGAGAGGCCCCTAATGATGATGAAATTATAATACATAAAAAATAATGACACTAAGTTATTAACTAACATATGGTAATGATAGTCAAAAATACCATTAAAATGCATAATTGTATGTAAAATAGCATCAAAAAATGCTGCTGTGTTGGGGGCCCTGTAAAGATTCTTTTCATGGGGCCCAAAATCCCTAGCGGCGCCCCTGTCTATTGGCACAGGCGAAAGTTAAGTCGGAGAAAATGCAGTCATTTATAAATTATTTAATGTTTCTCTGCGGCCCGGTAGCAAATGCTTCACGGACCGGTACCAGTCCCCGGACCTGTGGTTGGGGACTATTGCTCTGGAGCATTTTCAAAAATGAATGAAAAATGGAAAAAGATGAGGAAAACATATATTTTTTGTTTTAATGTGGTTTCTGTAGGAGGACAAACATGACACAAACCTCCCTAATCCCACTGTTTATATTAAACATGCTTCAGGGCTTAGAGACTATTTGCCGAGTGCCTTTTTGTCCTACTAATTTTGGCGGTCCTTGAACTCATCGTAGTTTGTTTACATGTACAACTTTCTCCGACTTTCTAAGTCGTGTTTTATGCCACCCCTTTTTTTGTCTCATTTTGTCCACCAAACTTTTATTGTCGTGCGTGAATGCCCAAACGTGAGCTTTGTTGATGTTATTGACTTGTTGGAGTGCTAATCCGGCATATTTGGTCACTGCATGACTGCAAGCTAATCAAAGCTAACATGCTATTTAGGCTAGCTGTATGTACATATTGCATCATTATGTGTGTAGGTATATTTGAGCTCATTTCATTTCCTTTAAGTCCTCTTAATTCAATTTATATTTGCATGTCTCATGACACATTATCTGTATGTAATAATGATTGCATTTCAGATAGTTGTTTGTGTGCCATGTTGTTCCAGACCACAGCAAACGTTACGCAGCTTGCAAAGATTGTAATAAATCCATTAGAATAAGACAGCCTGCCATTTCCTCTAACTTGCACACACACATCTGTACCTTTGGACATTAAAAGCCAGTCATTTCCAGGAGTTCTCACACTGCAAAAAGTCAGTGTTCAAAAACAAGAAAAAATATCACAAAAATTAGGGGTATTTTATTTGAATTATCTGCCACTAGAACAAGAAAATTTGGCTTGACAAGACTTTCCAAAACAAGTAAAATTAGCTAACCTCAATGAACCCAAAAATACCTTAAAATAAGTATATTCTCACTAACAAGTGCACTTTTCTTGGTAGAAGAAAAATGAGACCTTTTTGCTCAACATGTTGAAAAATATTCTTAAATTAAGTAAATGCTAGGGCCATTAGCTTGACATAATGATATGCGCTCGGCATCAGGATTTTTTTTTTCATGCTTGAAGTAAGAAACTATGACTTTAAAAAAGTAATTTTATACTTGTGAGTGTTGATGACACAGCTTTGCAACAGTTGATATTCTAGTTTCAAGCATGTTTTACTCAATATAGGTCATCAAATCTCAGCAACAAGCTGTGATATCTTACTGAGATCATTTAGGACCAAAACCCTTAAAACAAGTAAAACACTCTAACATAAAATCTGCTTAGGGAGAAGAATGATCTTATCAGACAGAAAATAAGCAAATATCACCCTTATTTGAGATATTTAATCTTACTTAGATTTCAGTTTTTCCAGTGCACCCTCTGAGAAGCCTCCATTTTACTAATGATTTCTAATGTAAAAATGTGTAGAATAAATATGACATTTCAACATTTCGGTCCACAAAGATTTGCTTCAGCCTGCGACACATGGACATTTTGATAGTAGGCTAATATAGCTAATATAGACACTTGCATCATGTGTTGTCTTCATTATAACTTTTTTGCGGCTCCAGACATATTTTTTGTTGTTGTATTTTTGGTCCAGTATGGCTCTTTCAACATTTGTTGTGGACCCCTTGTAGCCTGTAAAATCCGGCCTTCAAAATTAAAGCGTGTGAGTATATTACCACGGTTGCACCTCAGTAGGTCTTTCCACCAGCAGAAAACCCCCTGTTGAGTTATGAGCGCTCATTAGCAATGCTATTTCGTACTAGTTTTATACTCTTTCTACACCCTTTGTATTTGGACTCCTCCAGAGCAGCTGCACATGGTCACCCACAAAGAAGGCTTTGTAGATCTTTGTAATTCTGCATCGTTTTCTCGTATTTTCTGCATCCCGCAAAAGCAGTCTGTGCAATTAACTCCACCTTTTCGCTGTCCCCACTCTGCTGGTATTGATCACTCTCTCTTGAGGAGCTGGCCAGCACTGCCAAGTAGGGCTACAACTAACTAACTATTTTGATAGTCGATTAGTCAGCGATTATCTTAACGATAAGTCGACTAATCAGATAATAAAGCGTACACATATTTAATGGCTCTACTTTATGCAGCTAAAGTTATTTTAGGCATGTGCGTACTAGGGTTGTATGGTATACCGGTATTAGTATAGTACCGCGATACTAATGAATCATATTCGGTACTATACCGCCTCTGAAAAGTACCGATTTTACTGTAGCTACTTCTAAATCACTAATCCTCGCCTCCGTGGTGACAAATAAAGTGAGTTTCTTACAAGTATCATCCCTGCAGGACGAGGAATAGCTAAACATGCTTCACTACACACCGTAGCTCACCGGCGTCAAAATGTAAACAAACGCCATTGGTGGATCTACACCTGACATCCACTGTAATGATACCAAGTACAGTAGCGTATCTAGTCGATACTACTATGATTACGTCGATATTTTTTAGCATCACAACTAGAGATGTCCGATTATATCGGCCTGCCGATATTATCGGCCGATAAATGCTTTAAAATGTAATATATTTGAAATTATCGGTATCAGTTTTTTTATTATCGGTATCGTTTTATTTTTTTAAATTTTTTTATTAAATCAACATGAAAAACACAAGATACACTTACAATTAGTGCACCAACCCAAAAAACCTCCCTCCCCCATTTACACTCATTCACACAAAAGGGTTGTTTCTTTCTGTTATTAATATTGTGGTTCCTACATTATATATCAATATATATCAATACAGTCTGCAAGGGATACAGTCCGTAAGCACACATGATTGTGCGTGCTGCTGGTCCACTAATAGTACTAACCTTTAACAGTTAATTTTACTCATTTTCATTTATTACTAGTTTCTATGTAACTGTTTTTATATTGTTTTACTTTCTTTTTTATTCAAGAAAATGTTTTTTATTTATTTATCTTATTTTATTGTATTCATTTTTTTTTTAAAAAGGACCTTATCTTCACCATACCTGGTTGTCCAAATTAGGCATAATAATGTGTTAATTCCACGACTGTATATATCGGTATCGGTAATTAAGAGTTGGACAATATCGGAATATCGGATATCGGCAAAAAAGCCATTATCGGACATCTCTAATCACAACATCTTCTTTCGTTTTTTAAAAATGTATATTATGTTTATAAACTCAGGAAATACGTCCCTGGACACATGAGGACTTTGAATATGACCAATGTATGATCCTGTAACGACTTGGTACCGAATCGATACCCAAATTTGTGGTATCATCCAAAACTAATGTAAAGTATCCAAACAACAGAAGAATAAATGATTATTACATTTTAACAGAAGTGTAGATAGAACATGTTAAAAGAGAAAGTAAGCAGATATTAACAGTAAAAAAAACGAAAATAGATTTTGTGATGTTAAAAAATATTGATATAATCATAGTAGTACGACTCTTGTACTTGGTATCATACAGTGGATGTTAGGTCTAGATCCACCAATGGCGTTTGTTTACATTTTGACGCCGGTGAGCTACATGTTTAGCTATTCCTCATCCTGCAGGGATGATACTTGTAAGAAACTTACTTTATTTGTCACCATGGAGGCGAGGATTAGTGATTTAGAAGTAGCTAAAACACTGCCGACTGGAGCTGGATTTTAGCCGCTAGCGAGCTATAGCCGTGTCTTAAAGCACCTCTTCCTGAGGGCGTTTCAGTGTAATAACTTCACCTTTATCGTTAGTTTTTAAGTCAAACTGCGTCCGTTCTCCCTTCTCTGTCTACACACTGACTCTGTTTGTAAGTACTCTGTGATCGTGCGCTGCCGAACATGCTCATCTGCTCGTAAACCAGCAATGTCACGACGTGACGATGACGGTATAGAGGCGGTATAGTACCGAATATGATTCATTAGTATCGCGGTACTATACTAATACCGGTATACCGTACAACTCTAGGTATTGGTATCGATTCCTAGGTACTGGTAATAGAACCCGTATCCCTATGTGACAGATCTTTGAACAGATGATCAGTAAAGAGTGCCCCCCCCCCCCAGATCATCCTGTGGCTCGCTGCTTGTTCCCCCTCTACTGTGCCAATCAATACCTGTGAACAAAAGCTGTGCATAGCTCCATTTATATTTCAGGACGTTATTAGAGCGTGCAGGGAAATGTCAAGATCTTTACAAGGTAAATATCCCTCTGAATGTCACGGCGAGAGGCAAGCCGGGGGAAACTACTTTTCCTCCGCGCTCTGTTTTTCACTGTCAGGATCGGCAGGCTGCTGACATTAGGGCCAAAAGGATTACTCTGCCAGCGGCTATTTCCCCGCGTCGTTTGTTTCTGCCATGTTTCCAATGATCATATTGGCGCCATCGCATCGGAGCGCTAACGACCGGCTGCAGATGCCGCTGCAGAAGGGGAGAAGCTTGTTTTAATGCTAACGGGGCCTTTGAGGGGAGGGATATCAGAGCGGAGCTTGTCCGCGGGCGGTGGAAAGCCGTGTGAAATGTTTAATGGAGGTTGCCTCGCACATGGCCGCAGCCGCCGCCCGAGGACATTTTCCTCCTTGAGCGGCGGAGCCAAGACTACAATGAGACGGGGGCTCTCTCTCAGCTTGTAAATCAGGCGCGAGGCGAGTCGTGCCTGGAAAAGTACGGAGGTGATCAAAGGAGTGTGATTATCATGGTCCACACGCAGGTAGCAGGCGTTCAAACGCGGGTCAGAAGCTGCGCTGGAGCTCATTTTTACGTCTCTCGCTGGTGAGTTGTGTGTTCTATTTTTGTCTTCCCAAACATCTGTCTGATGCCACCGACTGCCCCGCGGTGATTGGCAGAGCAGAAAGGGAGGAAGAAGCGTTCCAACGTCGTCGTCAACTTCTGGGATGATGGGTAACGAGACCCTGGTGGTGGTGATGTCACGTATCAAGACGAACATGTGCAATCAAAGGCAGGAAGCGAATGAAAACATCTCTCTCTCTTTTTGCAGAGGTGGGTGGAGTACCTAAAAATTGTCCTTAAGTAAGATGTGCCGTTATTGTAGAATAATATGACACAAGTAAAAGTCAAAAGTCATCATTGGGATAAATACTTCAGTAAGGCCCCTTCTACACTAAGGTTATGTCTACACTAAGCCGGATAACCCCTTAAACCAGGGGTGTCAAACTCAAATACAGAGTGGGCCAAAATTTAAAACAAAGCCGCGGGCCAAGGTTGAACAAATTAACCTCTTCATAGGGACCCAAACAAGTTTTGCATCGAATATTGAACAAGCAAGGCTTATATAACTTTATAGTGACATGCAAAATCGAGTTTCAAATAACAATAATAATAATTTAAAAATATCAATGGCATATCAAATACAATTTAAATAAAAATTGAATGCCTCTTTTCTATTTGCAGCCTTCTGAGGTAAATATCAACATTAACTTTTTCCACAGGCTAATAAATTTGAAAATAAAATAATGAATAAACCAACCATTCAGGACTTTAAACTGCTCAGTTTGCAACACACTGATCTAATCTGATGTGCCCAAGCCAGATACCTGCCATCTTTTCTTGGATGTCGGGGCTCAGGCTTTGAGCTGAGGCAACCTTCATTATCTAACGAAGGTGTTCATCAGTCATTATATCTCGGCCACCCGGACCACAGTCTTGGGGGCGTGCCTTAAATAACTCGTCACATCCGCTTTTCATCCATTCTAAAGTCGTTCAGGACCAGTCACAAGATATGTGCGGCTTCTGTACGCACACACACGAGTGAGTGCAACGCATACTTCATCAACAGCGATACAGGTTACACTGAGGGTGCCAGTATAAAAAAAACTTTAACACTGTTAGAAATATACACCACACTGTGAACCCACACCAAACAAGAATGACAAACACATTTCGGGAGAACATCCGCACCGTAACACAACATAAACACAACAGAACAAATACCCAGAATCCTTTGCAGCACTAAGTCTTCCGGGATGCTACAAAATACACCCCCGCTACCACCAAACCTCTCCCCCCCCCACACACACACACCTTGTAGCGTCCCGGAAGCTGCAAAGGGTTCTGGGTATTTGTTCTGTTGTGCTTATGTTGTGTTACGGTGCGGATGTTCTCCCGAAATGTGTTTGTCATTCTTGTTTGGTGTGGATTCACAGTGTGGCGTATATTTCTAACAGTGTTAAAGTTTTCCAGTGAAATTACACGGCGCGCCAAATTTGGCCCGCGGGCCAGAGTTTGACACCCATGCCTCAAACGAATAATTATTTAGCCTAAGCCCCATTTCAGCCACGCTAAACTATCGTTTAAGGTCCCCCTCCTCGGACAATTTTTTACACAAAGGTGAAATAACTGAAAACATGTTTTATATTCTAGTTTCTTCAAAATAGCCACCCTTTGCTCTGATTACGGCTTTGCACACTCTTGGCATTCTCTCGATGAGCTTCAAGCACACCTGTGAAGTGAAAACCATTTCAGGCGACTACCTCTTGAAGCTCATCGAGAGAATGCCAAGAGTGTGCAAAAAAGTAATCAGAGCAAAGGGTGGCTATTTTGAAGAAAGTACAGTGCAAAACGTGTTTTCTGTTATTTCACCTTTGTTTGTTAAGTACATAACTCCACATGTGTTCATTCATAGTTTTGATGCATTCACTGACAATCCACAATGTAAATAGTCATGAAAATAAAGAAAACACAGTTGATTGAGAAGGTGTGTCCAAACTTTTGGCCTGTACTGTGTATCCGATTTATTTCCACATAAAAAAAATATGAAAAATTGGGAAATGCACTGTTCACACGTAAATGAAAATATCTGCTACAGGCAAAGAAGTCGGAATTGACCTGCAGTCAAAAGACTAGGACTGAAACTAAATTAAAAACTGTTGTCAAAATGAACACTGGTCTGCAGAAAGGTATCACTGCTTTGTTCCTGCTCCTTGCACTCCCGAGCTGCTCTCCCAGTATGAATGTTTATTTCAGTGTTCAGGCTGACATCAGCGCTCCTGTTTCCAGTTGAAGTGAAGCTGAATGGCGCTATCTGCGTGCCACACCCCTTGTTGCTGCTCTTCTTGAATACATCTTTGAGTTGAACACATGGACACAGTGCTACACTATTTTGTTAGTTTCTTTTTTTGGAATTTGGAATGAACTACCCCTTTTTAGTAAGAGAAAAAAAGCATTTCCCCGCACAGTAGGAGTGGTCACAGAGCCATTGTTCAGCCTGAAGCCAATAAATTGTAGATTGAAAAAGACACATTTGAAAGTAATCATTGAAGATTTGTGCTGCTTTGTCTGACGCCATGTCACTTTTTACAGTAAGTACGTTCCAATGCACTAGTTTAGTCTGATTTGTCAAATAATTCAGTTTCTTCTATTTTTCACACCTGCATGTGAAGTTCTAATTTCCATGCTCTTCTTTCTAATGTGACTGTCGGCCATACGCAGTGTGCCACTCGTACACTAGTGGGCGATTGTGCTTGTTTCAGCTGGTTTAACTATGTGGGAACGTAAATACAGTGGAAGAAGAAGATGCTACATGCTAATAAGCTAGCACTAACTTTCAAGCTCCGGATCTAACATGTAACTACAACTTTCCACTGCTATTTGGTGCTGTTTGTAATGTTTTAAGTGTTTAAATGATCATCAGAAACATACCAAAAGATTGTTATTTTAGTCAACTGTTTTAGGAGGCTTCTGTTCACCAGTTCTCTCAAACAGCCGGATGCTGTGTCATGTCACGTAATTAAAGGCCTACTGAAATGACTTTTTTTAATTTAAACGGGGATAGCAGATCCATTCTGTGTGTCATACTTGATCATTTCGCGATATTGCCATATTTTTGCTGAAAGGATTTAGTAGAGAACAACGACGATAAAGTTCGCAACTTTTGGTCGCTGATAAAAAAAAGCCTTGCCTGTACCGGAAGTAGCGTGACGTCACAGGCTGAAGGGCTCCTCACATTTCCCCATTGTTTACAATGCAGCGAGAGCGATTCGGGCCGAGAAAGCGACGATTACCCCATTAATTTGAGCGAGGATGAAAGATTCGTGGATGAGGAACGTGAGAGTGAAGGACTAGAGTGCAGTGCAGGAAGTATCTTTTTTCGCTCTGACCGTAACTTAGGTACAAGGGTTCATTGGATTCCACACTTTCTCCTTTTTCTATTGTGGATCACGGATTTGTATTTTAAACCACCTCGGATACTATATCCTGTTGAAAATGAGAGTCGAGAACATGAAATGGACATTCACAGTGACTTTTATCTCCACGACAATACATCGGCGAAGCTCTTTAGCTACGGAGCTAACGTGATAGCATCGTGCTTAAATGCAGATAGAAACAAAATAAATAAACCCCTGACTGGAAGGATGGACAGAAAATCAACAATACTATTAAACCATGGACCTGTAAATACACGGTTAATGCTTTCCAGCTTGGCGAAGCTTAACAATGCTGTTGCTAACGACGCCATTGAAGCTAACTTAGCAACGGGACCTCTCAGAGCTATGATAAAAAACATTAGTGCTCCACCTACGCCAGCCAGCCCTCATCTGCTCATCAACACCCGTGCTCACCTGCGTTCCAGCGATCGACGGAAGGACAAAGGACTTCACCCGATCATCCGTGCGGTTGGTGGCTAGCGTCGGAAGGCGCGTCTGCTATCCAAGTCAAAGTCCTCCTGGTTGTGTTGGTTCAGCCAGCCGCTAATACACCGATCCCACCTACAACTTTCTTCTTTGCAGTCTTCATTGTTCATTAAACAAATTGCAAAAGAGTCACCAACACAGATGTCCAGAATACTGTGGAATTTTGAGATGAAAACAGAGCTTTTTTGTATTGGATTCAATGGTGTCCGAATACTTCCATTTAACTATTGACGTCACGCGCATACGTCATCATACATAGACGTTTTCAACCGGAAGTTTAGCGGGAAATTTAAAATTGCACTTTATAAGTTAACCCGGCCGTATTGGCATGTGTTGCAATGTTAAGATTTCATCATTGATATATAAACTATCAGACTGCGTGGTCGGTAGTAGTGGGTTTCAGTAGGCCTTTAAAGTGTCTTTTTTGATAACATTCTGTCACTTATTAAACAAGTAGGTATCTAAATCAGGTAGAATGACAGGCTGCGTTGGATAGGTGAAATGGTTTCCAACGTCACAAGTGCTTACGTTGGATTGGCGAAACATTCATGTGACTGCCAGCCTCTGTTTGATTGGTGAAATGGAGACAAACGTCACTACCCAGCAGGCATGAGACATTAAAACAACGTTGAGAACTTGTTGAATTAGGTCTTGACGTTGAGCAACTCAAACATAACGTTGAGAAAACATGCTTTTTGACGACGTTAATCTATGTTGGGTTCTGACGTTTATTAGACCATTGAAATTTGGTTATTTTCCAACCAATATTCTACAACACAAATACACCGTTGAAACAACATGCTTTTTGGCGACGTTTATTCAAAGTCAGGTTGCTACGTTGAATTGACCATTGAGATGTGTTCATTTCCCAACCAACAACGTGGATCCAACGTTGGATACCAACTATTTTGCAACGTTGTTTCAAAGTCAGTTTTAAAGGACATGTATGTATAATCAACGTTGTATCAATCTACCATGAATTGATTAACGTGGACCCCGACTTAAACAAGTTGAAAAACTTATTTAAGTTTGACCATTTAGTGGTCAATTGTACGGAATAAGTACTGTACTGTGCAATCTACTAATAAAAGTCTCAATCAATCAATCAATCAATCAATGTCTTGTGCCTACTGGGTAGTGCTTACGTTGGATTGGCCAAACAGAGTCATGTGACAGTGCCTGTCGGAACAAAGCTCGCTAACAAATGAATATGTTTTTGCAAGCCTTAAAGGTGCTGTTTGCTACTTCCTCACAGTAACATATTTTAAAGCAAAAAATGTAACAAGAACGCCACCCGGTAGCTCATGTTACTATTAGTAGTGTAACAAACCACATTTGTTCGACAATTGTGTATATCACAATTTCAAACTTGCATGTTTGTTGTTGTTATGATTGAATTCAATGATAGCTAACGCTGGCTGTCCAAATTGCTAATATTAGCTAACAACACCTAAAGCTAATGCACGTGCACGTGTTACGTACGTACGTAATTACGTCATTACATACGAGAAGCCGTGAGAGGGGATATTATGAGAAAAACATTTCAGTTGTTTATGTGAGAGCATTTTAGTAGTGTGAATAAGAGTGTTTCAGTAGTGTGTTGTGGAGGGGGCGTGGTTCACGGGTCTCCTGCGGGCAGGGGGTGAAGCAGCTGACAGGTGAGTGGATACCTCAGCTGGAACGAGTTATCTAATCACCTGTCTCTTTATTAGCAGCGTCGGAGACCATGAGGGGGGAGTTGGTGGAACGCGAGCACGAACGCGAGTGAGAGGGAGAGCGAGACGACACAGAGACAATTGCTGAAAAGCACACAAGTTTATTGTAAAATAAACATTATTGTAATCCTGAGCTGGAGGGCGTGTGGCAGTGGTCTGTCGGTCCAAGAGAACCCCAGCACGAAGAACTTTACATGTGTATGAGAGTATTTCAGTAGTGTGTGAGAGAGAAAAACATTCCCGTTGTTTACGTGAGAGCAATTCAGTAGTGTGTGTAAGAGTGTTTCAGTAGTGTGTGTATAAGAAGGTTTCAGTAGTGTGCATGAGAGTTTTTCAGTAGTGTGTATGAGAGAGTTTCAGGAGTGTGTGAGAGTGAAAAACATTTCAGTTCTTTATGTGAGAGCATTTCAGTAGTGTGTATGAGAGTGTTTCAGTAGTGTGTGTGAAAGAAAAACGTTCCAGTTGTTTATGTGAGAGCATTTCAGTAGTGTGTATGAGAGTGTTTCAGTAGTGTGTGTGAAAGAAAAACGTTCCAGTTGTTTATGTGAGAGCATTTCAGTAGTATGTACAACAGTGTTTCAGTAGTGTGTATAAGAGTGTTTCAGTAGTGTGTATGAGAGTGTTTCAGTAGTGTGTGTGAGAGTTTCAGTAGTGTGAGTGAGAGAAAAACATTTCAGTTGTTTATGTGAGAGCATTTCAGAAGTGTGTATGAGAGTGTTTCAGTAGTGTGTGTGAAAGAAAACTGTTCCAGTTGTTTATGTGAGAGCATTTCAGTAGTGTGTACAAGAGTGTTTCAGTAGTGTGTATAAGAGTGTTTCAGTAGAGTGTATGAGAGTGTTTCAGTAGTGTGTATGAGAGTTTCAGTAGTGTGTGTGAGAGTTTCAGTAGTGTGTGTGAGAGAAAAACATTTCAGTTGTTTATGTGAGAGCATTTCAGTAGTGTGTATAAGAGTGTTTCAGTAGTGTGTGTGAGAGAAAAACATTTCAGTTGTTTATGTGAGAGCATTTCAGTAGTGTGTATAAGAGTGTTTCAGTAGTGTGTATGAGAGTGTTTCAGTAGTGTGTATGAAAGTTTCAGTAGTGTGTGAGTTTCAGTAGTGTGTGTGGGAGAAAAACATTTCAGTTGTTTATGTGAGAGCATTTCAGTAGTGTGTATGAGTGTGTTTCAGTAGTGTCAATGAGAGTTTCAGTAGTGTGTGTGAGAGAAAAACATTTCAGTTGATTATGTGAGACCATTTCAGTAGTGTGTATAAGAATGTTGCAGTAGTGTGTATGAGAGTGTTTCAGTAGTGTGTGTGAGAGAAAAACATTCCAATTGTTTATGTGAGAGCATTTCAGTAGTGTGTATAAGAGTGTTTCAGTAGTGTGTATGAGAGAGTTTCAGTAGTTAAGTTAAAGTACCAATGATTGTCACACACACACTAGGTGTGGCAAAATTATTCTCTGCATTTGACCCATCACCCTTGATCACCCCCTGGGAGGTGAGGGGAGCAGTGGTCAGCAGTCATTTTTGGTGATTTAACCCCCAATTCCAACCCTTGACGTGTGCGTGAGAGAAAAACATTTCAGTTTAGGTGAGAGCATTTCAGTAGTGTGTATAAGAGTGTTTCAGTAGTGTGTATGAGAGTGTTTCAGTAGTGTGTGTGAGAGAAAAACATTTCAGTTGTTTATGTGAGAGCATTTCAGTAGTGCATACTTGCCAACCCTCCCGTTTTTAGCGGGAGAATCCCGGTATTCAGCGCCTCTCCCGACAACCTCCCGGCAGAGATTTTCTCCCGACAAACTCCCGGTATTCAGCCGGAACTGGAGGCCACGCCCCCTCCAGCTCAATGCGGACCTGAGACTGAGTGTCTGAGTGCCTGTTCTCACGTCCGCTTTCCCACAATATAAACAGCTTGCCTAACGAATTCAAACGAATGGAAACAAGAATTTCAGTTCATCCAGGACAGTTCGAAGGGGAAGGTTTATGTTGCCTGTAAATATGTAGAACAGACTTCTCCATTGAACACGGTGGCCGAAATGATATACTCATCATGAACGGAGAAGTTAAACAGGACAATACTGCCATCTAATGGATAGCCACCGTAACACTGAAATTCAAGTATTTCTTTTATGTAAATAAAATAAATAAATAAATATATATATATATATATATATATATATATATATATATATATATATATATATATATATATATATATATATATATATATATATATATATATGAAATACTCGAGTTGGTGAATTCTAGCTGTAAATAACCACGCCCCCAACCCCGCCCCCAACCCCCCCACACCCCCCAACCCCCGACCAAGCCCCCCCCCCCACCTCCCGATATTGGAGGTCTCAAGGTTGGCAAGTATGCAGTAGTGTGTATAAGAGTGTTTCAGTAGTGTGCATGAGAGTGTTTCAGTAGTGTGTGTGAGAGACAAACATTTCAGTTGTTTATGTGAGAGCATTTCAGTAGTGTGTATAAGAGTGTTTCAGTAGTGTGCATGAGATTGTTTCAGTATTGTGTGTGAGAGAAAAACATTTCAGTTGTTTATGTGAGAGCATTTCAGTAGTGTGTATGAGAGTGTTTCAGTAGTGTGCATGAGATTGTTTCAGTATTGTGTGTGAGAGAAAAACATTTCAGTTGTTTATGTGAGAGCATTTCAGTAGTGTATGTAAGAGGTCATTCTGAATAATATACCTAACGGCCCCTCATGGGATATACTGTGTTTTATAGAATGGAACGTTGGTGCCCTCTAGGCATCTGTGTCAATGTTGCAAACAGCCCCTTTAATCATTTATCCATTTTTTACCGCTTGTCCCTCTCGGGGTCATAGGTGATGCTGGATGCTATCTCAGCTGCATTCGATGGATTGTAAATAATTGTGATATAAATAACGATCGGAATGAAACTCAGTGTAACGGAGTAAAAGTAGCGTTTCTTCTTCACAAAAATACTCAAGTAAAACTAAAAGTATGTTGCATTAAAACTACCCTGACATGTATCACTTATCCAAAAACATACATAGGTAAACGTAACACGTTCCTTCCCACCTCTTTTGTTGCATATTCCTATTCCTGCCGAATTGCGTTCATTGTCACCTCTTTAGGAAAGATGTCTGTTTTCCTCATCTGACAATCACCTGTCTTCACCAGCTGCTTTCTCCACTGGAGCCTCTCACCTTTCGCCACACACTCAGCCTTCTGGGTAATTACAAGGTAGAGCTGAGAGAGCCACTACTGCTTATTTTTTTTTATTTTTTATTTTCTTTCCTTCCAGTAGTACTCCACTTGCTGACAGCACGGACAAGTTCCGAGTCCTCCGGGCTAACACATAAATGCACGCCTTTTATTGCTGCTGCACTCGCCTGTGAGTCAAAGGCAATCATGCACATTATTCCATCAATTTGACATCTTACTGCATTGTCCAAATGGATCCATTTTCAACTCTTCCCAGCTCCAGTCTTTTCTGGCAAAGTCGCCTTTGGCTTAGAAATGACAAATGCAAAACGCAGGGTTTTAAGAACCACAGCAACACCTCATTTTTTCTAATATTGCACTTAGGGGGCTTGACAAATGATTTGCCTCCTTTCCACAGCTTCATGACCAAAGCAACTGTTGGTCCCACAGTGCCACCTATTGGTAGAAATTAGGTGAACATTCTGCAAACGCCCA
The DNA here is from genome assembly GCF_033978785.1 of Entelurus aequoreus. Lineage (NCBI taxonomy): Eukaryota > Metazoa > Chordata > Actinopteri > Syngnathiformes > Syngnathidae > Entelurus > Entelurus aequoreus. The sequence continues at coordinate 86,978,078 of NC_084731.1, read as the reverse complement.
TTCATGACACTGCTTACTTATCCTGCAGGATCAACCTCTGGAAGTCAGCCATTACATTTTTACAAGCATCTGTTAGCTGGAGCAGTCAGACTATTTAAAATAGTTCAACAAAGTACAGAAAAAAGTGTAATGAAATTTGCATTTTATATTCCACACCAGCCAGAGCCGCACGGTGGGTGAGTGCTTAGTGGGGATGGGTAATGGTACCGGTGCCGTGAGTAGCTATCGGTGCCAAATGAATGCAGAGTCAGACACAAAGTCGGACACTGTTTTAAACTTTGTTGCCGACCTTAACGCGGCAACAACAACCCTCATAACACCACTAGCGCTTCAGACTAGCTATTAGCCACAATAACAACAACACATTATACATTGAGGTTGCTTTCACAAACACCCGGAATTATGAGCATGTCATGATCTGTGGTCTGGGTCATGTTTTTTGTTATTTTCTGGTTGTTTAAGACTCTTTTAGTTCTTGTTTACGCTCCCTTGTTTGTTTAGTCACCATGCCCACTCATTAGTTTTCACCTGTCTCATTTGTTCGGATCACACCTGTCGCTAATCAGAGACTACTATTTAAAGGCCTACTGAAATTATTTTTTTTTATTCAAACGGGGATAGCAGATCCATTCTATGTGTCATACTTGATCATTTCGCGATATAGCCATATTTATGCTGAAAGGATTTAGTATAGAACAACGACGATAAAGTTCGCAACTTTTGGTCTCTGATAAAAAAAAAAAGCCTTGCCCCTACCGGAAGTAGCGTGACTACACCGGAGGAAGGACTGCTCATATTTTCCTATTGTTTACACCAGCAGCGAGAGAGATTCGGACCGAGAAAGCGACGATTACCCCATTAATTTGAGCGAGGATGAAAGATTCGTGGATGAGGAACGTTAGATTGAAGGACTAGAATGCAGTTAGTAACATATCTTTTTTCGCTCTGACTGTAACTTAGGTACAAGCTGGCTCATTGGATTCCACACCCTCTCCTTTTTCTATTGTGGATCACGGATTTGTATTTTAAACCACCTCGGATACTATATCCTCTTGAAAATGAGAGTCGAGAACGCGAAATGGACATTCACAGTGACTTTTATCTCCACCACAATACATCGACGAAGCTCTTTAGCTACTGAGCTAACGTGATAGCATCGGGCTCAAATGCAGATAGAAACAAAATAAATAAACCACTGACTGGAAGGATAGACAGAAGATCAACAACACTATTAAACCGTGGACATGTAAATACACTGTTAATAATTTCCAGCTTGGTGAAGCTAAGAAATGCTGTTGCTAACGACGCCATTGAAGCTAACTTAGCTACGGAGCTAACGTGATAGCATCAGGCTCAAATGCAGATAGAAACAAAATACATAAACCCCTGACTGGAAGGATTGACAGGAAATCAACAATACTATTAAACCATGAACATGTAAATACACGGTTAATGCTTTCCAGCTTGGCGAAGCTTAAAAATGCTGTTGCTAACGACGCCATTGAAGCTAACTTAGCAGCGGGACCTCACAGAGCTATGATAAAAACATTAGCGCTCCACCTACGCCAGCCACCTCTCATCTGCTCATCAACACCCGTGCTCACCTGCGTTCCAGCGATCGATGGAAGAACGAAGGACTTCACCACGCTCATCCGTGCGGTCGGTGGCTAGCGCGTCTGCTATCCAAGTCAAAGTCTTCCTGGTTGTGTTGCTGTAGTCCGCCGCTAATACACCGATCCCACCTACAACTTTCTTCTTTGCAGTCTTCATTGTTCATTAAACAAATTGCAAAAGATTCACCAACACAGATGTCCAGAATACTGTGGAATTATGTGATGAAAACAGAGCTATTTTGTATTGTATTCAATGGGGTACCGATACTTGCGTTTCACTGGTTACGTCACACGCATACGTCATCATCCAAAGACGTTTTCAACCGGAAGTTTAGCGGGAAATTTAAAATTGCACTTTATAAGTTAACCCGGCCGTATTGGCATGTGTTGCAATGTTAAGATTTCATCATTGATATATAAACTATCAGACTGCGTGGTCGGTAGTAGTGGGTTTCAGTAGGCCTTTAAAGTGTTAGTTTTGTTCCCTGCGCCAAGTTTGTGCCTTCGCCTTGTGAGCGCCTTTTGTTTGTACCCCTTTATAGAGAGATTAAATAATGTTCCTACCTTCAAGCCTTGTCCGGTCTAGTCCGTTTGCATTCCGGGAGAAGAAATCTCTCAGCAAGCTGCGAAAAACTCCTCGTCCTGACAGAATGTCGCCAGCCCGACTAACTGGCAACGTCAGGCTTAAATAGTAGTCTCTGATTAGCGACAGGTGTGATCCGAACAAATGAGACAGGTGAAAAGTAATGAGTGGGCAAGGTGACTAAACAAACAAGGGAGCGTAAACAGGAACTAAAAGAGTCTTAAACAACTAGAAAATAACACCAAAAAAAAAGATCCAGACCACAGATCATGACAGAATCAGTCATCATGGAAACTAAAACAAACAAGGGAGCGCAAACAGGAACTACTGGAGTCTTAAACCGAAAATGACAAAAAACATGATCCAGCCCACAGATCATGACAGGGCATCCATATTACAAAACAAAAGTCGCTTATTGCACATTCTCTCTGTTCTGTATTGCGGCAATAATCATGACAATTGGCTGTGGATGTAGTTTTTTTTTTGTTTTTGAATGTTTTATTAAGTTTTCATTCGTGTTGTCCCGATACCACTATTTTGGTACCGGTACCAAAATTATTTTGATACTTTTCGGTACTTTTCTAAATAAAGGGGACCACAAAAAACTGCATTATTGGCTTTATTTTAACAAAGAATCTTATGGTACATTAAACATATGTTTCTTATTGCAAGTTTGTCCGGTACTTTTCAGAGGCGGTATAGTACCAAAAACGATTCATTAGTATTGCAGTACTATACTAATACTGGGATACCGTACAACCTTAGTTTTCATTTAATTTATATAGTTAAAGTATTTCAATTATTAGTCTGTTGATCTTGAACAGACCTGGGTATTCTGCGGCCCACGGGCCACATCCGGCCCTTTGTGCGTTCCTGTCCGGCCCGCGTGAGGCCAATCATAAATTACAAAATACATTTTAAAAAGTATCTATGTCGAGTGTGCAATACAACGGTGCTGCTTTTGTTTTGAAAAGCATTATTTGTATTACTTCCGTGTGGACTATGCTCGTGCGCGATTGTGAGTGAATGTGAACAGCTGCAATCACAAATTACCAAATCAATTTAAAAAAACATCTATGTCGTGCGTGCAATATAAATGTGCTGCTTTTATTTTGAAAAGTGTTATTTTTGGGCGTATGTCCGTGTGTAACCTCTGAGTGAAGGTGCACAGCGACAAGTGATGCCTGGTTTACCCCCGAGACGCTAAAAAGAGAAAAGTTGATGACGAATGCCGTGTTTTCAACAAGACATGGACATGATATGCCCGAAGAAGAGGGGCACATTTGAGAACGTGTCACTCTCCCGACGCACTGTAACGAGACGGGTTGAGACCATCGCTGGAAACTTGGAGCTTAAGCTGAAGAACAGAACGGCCGACTTTGACTGTTTCTCGCTGGCTTTGGATGAGAGCTGCAATGTACGTGACACCGCCCAGCTGCTCATCTTCTTACGTGGGATAACTGCAGACTTTCAAATCACGGAGGAGCTGGCAGCCATGCAGTCAATTAAAGAGACAACCACAGGTAATGACTTGTTCACATAGGTAAATGCGTGTTTGGACATGTTAGGACTGAAATGGGACAAGCTGGCAGGTGTGACAACAGATGGTTGTCCAAATCTGACGGGGAAAAATGTTGGACTTTTAAAGAGGATGCAGGATAAAGTGACAGAAATTGACATTTTTGCATTGTATTATACATCAGGAAGTGTTGTGTAAGACAGTGTTAAAAATAAAACCATCAAAAGCAATCTGCTTTTGTATAAAGTTAAGTTAGGTTAAATGAAATTATTATTATTATTATTATTATTATTATTTATCTTACGGTATATCAAAAATGATTTGAGCAAAATTGAATTGAAATATTGGCGGTGTGGCCCTCCAGCAGTGCTCGGGTTGCTAATGCGGCCCCCGGGAAAAAATTATTGCCCACCCCTGATCTTGAATGTCACAATATTTCATGCAAATAAAAAGAAATAGTTTTTTTTTGTTTTTGGCATCTTTTTTTAAGTACTGATTTGGTATCAGCATCAGTTAAAATGTAAACAATACGGAACCCAGAGTGGGACGCTCTTTTGAAACTCTTTTATTGACCTTAAGACATAGGGGTGTTAAAAAAAATTGTTTTTCGAATGCTTCGCGATCATTTTTTGTAACTGGTAAAAAAAAATGTATTTTATTTATTTATTTATTTTAAAAATCAGTCATGTGCAGTCACTCAGGCAAATCGTGTTGTTGTTGTTGTAGATGATCATATCTGCTGTACAGATTTACTTTAGAAAAGAGAAGTGTTGGATACTTTTCTTGTTGCCTTATTTGTATTTGACTTTATTAAATGTTTGGGTAGAATTTTATTAAACAAAACCAGATTTATCTTAAGTGATATAGAAATTTATCACGGATGTTTATCTATTTTATGGAGGAATTTAGTTAGTCATCGAACTGGCACCAAATGTTATTAAAAGTATGGATTTTGAACCGATAATTGTTTTGAATCGAGAATCGATTCTGAATCGAATAGTTACCCCCAAGAATCGAATCAAATCGTGTGGTGCCCAAAAGTTCACAGCCCTATAACAACACATCAACGTCAGTGCTAAGATACAAAGGCAGGCCACAAGCACAGCACTAATCTGCGCCATTTAACTAACACAACGAGGGAGATGCGTTCATGAACTCAGGAATTATGAGTATCAATATTACAGTACAACACAAGCAAGTCAGTTTTTTTTTGCACATTCTCCATGTTCTGTATTGCTGCAATAATTATGACAACTTGTTTTTTATTTCTGGATATATTAGCTATCATTTTATTTATAAGTAGGTCTGGATACATTTTTGCCTCATTCCTGTGAGAATCCTGCGTGTTACTGAAACATTAAGGAGTGGGGTTGGTTAATATATCCAAATTGTTATCTATCATGCTTTAGGTTGCAAAAAATTGCGTTACAAGCACCCCCTCCATTGGTTGGCATAACAAATGTCACAGTGAACCCCGTAAATTCCACCTAAAAAAATCTGGTCTCATTTGCTAGCATTAGCGTGTAGCGAGAGTTTGACATAACTTTGTTTCCCTACAACTAGAAGGAAGAAAGTGAGTGTGAATGACAGTCTGAGAAGAAATGGGCCCTTTGAGACACTTGTGATTTAGGGCTATATAAATAAACATTGATTGATTGATTGATTGATTGATGATGTTCACTGAATTAAAGAAAGAAATAATCCCCCAAAAAATGGCAGAGCGTGTCGTCGACTTGGTGAAGCAGTATGAGCGTAGTATCATACTGAAGCAGAATGAGCTGATATCAGCCAAAGATGTTTAAATACTATCTAAACGGCGAACATTTATCCATGAAAATATTGAAAAGCTGCTGATGGTGTGTTTCACAGAGAAGCAGCTCGAAGAAGATACTGTAAATGGTGTACAATATTATTACATTACTTCATAAAACTACTGTAGTTATTTGTACTACATTCTATTGTTTTGTGTTTATTACAATATTTATTATCTAAATATTAGTTTTTCTTTTGAAAGGCATGGTACGTTGTAAAATGTTGCTGTTTTGGGGACCAAGTGCCAATTAAATTGATTTCAGTTCATTTCAGTGGGCGACGTTGATGTGAGATACAAGTAGTGTTTTGTAGCTTGTAAGTTCAGGTACTACTGTATTATTTAAGTTTGTAAAGTACTAGTCTATTCAAGTTGGAAGTCACAAAATTCTGTAAAAATAAAACCCCCTTTTTTTTTTCTTTTTTTTTTACAAAAATGTGTTTAAAGAGTGCTGATTCGGTACTAGTATCCAACATAAATAATATGCATCCCTAACTTTACATTACACGGCGAACATTTATCCATGGAAATATTGAAAAGCTGCTGATGGTGTGTTTGACAGAGAAGCAGCTCGAAGAAGATACTGTAAATGGAAAATAGGTGTACAATATTATTACATTACTTCATAAAACTACTGTAGTTATTTGTACTACATGCTATTGTTTTATTTTTATTACAATATTTATTATCAAATGTTTTTCTTTTTCTTTTGAAAAGGCATGGTAAGTTGTAAATTGTGCTGTTTTGGGGGCCAAGCACCAATAAATTGATTTCAATTCATTTCTGTGGGCGACGTTGATGTGAGATACAAGTAGTGTTTTGAGCTTGTAAATTGAGGTACTACTGTATTATTTAAGTTTGTAAAGTACTAGTCTGTTCAAGTTGGAAGTCACAAAATTCTGTAGAAATAAAAAACCCTTTTTTTTTTTTTTTTTTTTACAAAAATGTGTTTAAAGAGTGCCGATTCGGTACTAGTATCCAACATAAATAATATGCATCCCTAACTTTACATTACACGGCGAACATTTATCCATGGAAATATTGAAAAGCTGCTGATGGTGTGTTTGACAGAGAAGCAGCTCGAAGAAGATACTGTAAATGGAAAATAGGTGTACAATATTATTACATTACTTCATAAAACTACTGTAGTTATTTGTACTACATGCTATTGTTTTATTTTTATTACAATATTTATTATCAAATGTTTTTCTTTTTCTTTTGAAAAGGCATAGTAAGTTGTAAATTGTGCTGTTTTGGGGGCCAAGCACCAATAAATTGATTTCAATTCATTTCTGTGGGCGACGTTGATGTGAGATACAAGTAGTGTTTTGAGCTTGTAAATTGAGGTACTACTGTATTATTTAAGTTTGTAAAGTACTAGTCTGTTCAAGTTGGAAGTCACAAAATTCTGTAGAAATAAAAAACCCTTTTTTTTTTTTTTTTTTTTACAAAAATGTGTTTAAAGAGTGCCGATTCGGTACTAGTATCCAACATAAATAATATGCATCCCTAACTTTACATTACACGGCGAACATTTATCCATGGAAATATTGAAAAGCTGCTGATGGTGTGTTTGACAGAGAAGCAGCTCAAAGAAGATACTGTACATGGAAAATGATGTACTATATTATTACATTACTGCATAAAATTACAGTTGTTTTTTGTACTACATTCAATTGTTCTGTTTTTATTACAATATTTATTATCTAAATGTTTGTTTTTCTTTTGAAAAGGCATGGTACGTTGTAAAATTGGGCTGTTTTGGGGGCCAAACGCAGATTAAATTGATTTCAATTCATTTCAGTGGGCGACGATGTGAGATACAAGTAGTGTTTTGGAGCTTGTAAATTGAGGTACTACTGTATTATTTAAATTTTAAAAGTACTATTCTGTTCAAAATGAATGTCACAAAATTCTGCAAAAATAAAAATGCCTTTTTTAATATTTTTTCTTTTACAAAAATGTGTTTAAAGAGTGCCGATTTGGTATGAGTATCCAACATAAATAATATGCATCCCTAACCTTACATTACAGTCAAGAGAGAATTAGGGTTTAAATCGGGCGTCTTTGTTTGGACTTTGGATGTTCCACAGGTACTCCAACTTAATCCCACATTCCAAAAAAAATAAAAAATTACGTTATTTGGGCGTGAAAGGTTGTTTGTCCATATGTGCTCTGTGACTGGCTGGCGAGCAGTCCAGGGTGTACCTCGGGGATAGGCTCCGGCTCACCCGTGACCCCGGTGAGGACATGAAAAATGGATGGCCGCATGCCACCAGCCATATATTTGTGGGGTGAATATGTTCAAACGTTGCAGTGGAAGCAGGCTGGAGCGCGGCACAACAAAACTATTAAATCTTTCATCATTTCCCACTCTGCTGTAACCTTGTTGCACTGCTGGAGCTAGGGGTCTAGACACTGGCGAAAGGCAACAGCCATCCATCACGTCCGATTATACCATTTAGATGTAATTGCAGAGCCTTCAGGATTGCTCATCGACACACCGAGGCGTGCACGCACACACCTGCGGGGGCTGCAGAGACGGGAGGAGGGCTCGCGCGCAAACTGAGACACATTTTACAGACAATCAAATTAGAGCCGGCGTTCCATGCATCACTGACAAATTGTTTATTAAACAACATTGCAGCGTAACTGTGATGAATTCATAAGGGCTCCACAAACGTGTGCCCCGCATCGGCTGATTAGAAACCCACGGACGGAAGATGTTTCTTTTTATTCAGGCATCATGCTAGCTTTAAAAAAAAAAACATAAAAGAGGTCACACTTCGATTCCCAGTGGGGCCACACACATTAAAGTGGCCCCTCGAAGGCACTCTAAGTAAAAGCATCCATCCCATATGTTATGTTAATGAGCTGACTTGTTGTATTCCCTTGCGTTCGATAGCGAGGTGACGCATTTAATGTGCTAAGCGACGAGCTTGATTACAACGACGACAGCCGCAGCATTAGGTACAGCAGAGCTGAACAATGCGACAATGTTTCCAAAAATGTGCTATCTCTTGTATTCCGACACGTGACTTCTTCCCGGAAGTGAAACTCAGTGGTGGTCGACCAAGTCAAGATGGCTGTGGCAAAGCAAGCCGCGGTGAACTATTAGGAGTACAAAAGAGGTTTAAATCTTCCTGCAAAAAGCAGACATGAGCACAAAATCTAACTATGCAATGGAATAGATCCCTATACTTTATCAAAAAAAGTGAAGTGAAGTGAATTATATTTATATAGCGCTTTTTCTCAAGTGACTCAAAGCGCTTTACATAGTGAAACCCAATATCTAAGTTACATTTAAACCAGTGTGGGTGGCACTGGGAGCAGGTGGATAAAGTGTCTTGCCCAAGGACACAACGGCAGTGACTAGGATGGCGTAGGTGGGGATCGAACCTGCAACCCTCAAGTTGCTGGCACGGCCGCTCTACCAACCAAGCTTTGATTTGTCGAGTGATATCAAGGAATACACATCGGTCGCGTTCTCAGACATATCGAACTATTGTGCTCTAGACCAATGGTCCCCAACCTTTTTGTAGCTGCGGACCGGTCAACGCTTGAAAATTTGTCCCACGGACCAGGGGGGGGGGGGGGGGGGGGGGGGGGGCTATTAATTTTTTTAATTTTTTAATTTTATTTATTAATTTTTTAAATTTTTTTATTTTATTTTAATTTTTTTTTTTCCCCCCTAAAGAAATACAATCATGTGTGCTTATGGACTGTATCCCTGCAGACTGTATTGATCTATATTGATATATACTGTATATATTGTGTTTTTTATGTTGATTTAATAATTAAAAAAAATATATATATATATATATTTTTTTTTAAATTTCTTGCGCAGACCAATCGGTCCGCGGACCGGTACTGGGCCGCAGCCCGGTGGTTGGGGACCACTGCTCTAGACCAGTGGTCCCCAACCACCGGGCCGCGGCCCGGGACCGATTGGTACCGGGCCGCACAAGAAATTTAAAAAAAAATTAAATTAAATCAACATAAAAAACACAATATATACATTATATATCAATATAGATCAATACAGTCTGCAGGATACGGGATACAGTCCGTAAGCACACATGGTTGTATTTCTTTATGGGAAAAATAAATAAAAATAAATACTTTTTTTTTTTTTTTTTTTTTTTAATTTCTTGTGCAGCCTGGTCCGTGAGACAAATTTTCAAGCGTTGACCGGTCTGCAGCTACAAAAAGGTTGGGGACCACTGCTCTAGACGTCATTTTACCCGACAAAACAGATGAAAACCTAGAAAAACATGAAGGTCTACAACTTATTTGTGTGTGGCTGGGTCAAGGAAATTGGTATCAAATTGGTATCAAGCATCATTTTTGCTCGGGTAAGGTTGCATTTTATTTGTTGTTGTTGCATGCGTCGTTTACAAGTAGCGTGTTTTCCCCCCGTTTTTATCAAAATATAACTATAGATGTCAACGTTATATATGTGCTGAAATATTCATTCATGTTTACTGTCTTTTGTAAAAACTCTTATTTAGACTCGCCGTGTTGGTGCTTTTCGAAACACTGTGTTTAAGAAATACAAATAATATTAAGATAATACTTAAATGGGAAATACTGAACGTTAAAAGTATAACAAACAAACCTTGTGATTTTGTGAAAATAAAAATATCGGTCTATTCACTCTGGTATCGATCATATACTGATAGTCCCCTTGGTATCAACACTACTACTACACAGCAACAGAGCATCGTTATACTATCCTCTTTCTACACTCTTATTAATCTCCTTGTTAAATAGCTACTTACTTTCTGCTGTAACGCGTAAACTTTTTCAAGTTTACCAAGTAATTTTTTATTCTGATGTTTCAAGTTGGCTTATCAGCTAGTTTAGCAATTAACATGCCTTCATGTCTACTTGTTCCTACTCTGTGTAACATGTTTAGCCTCGTCCTCCAGTCCTCCAGGGATAACGCCACTTGTAAGAAATGTTGTCTATTTGCCGCAATGATTGCCGGTGATGGTTATTAAATTAATGGACCGAAAATAAATAAAGTATCAAGGCAGAAAGGAACGTTTTTATTGATTGGCATTGAAAGGCATGAATCGGCATTGGCCAGTAACATCCAACACAAAGTGTAAATGCCAGGTCAGATGTTTTTTTTTATTCTCCTATCATTTATAAGGAATGTACATTTATGGATATTAATCATGAAATGCTGTTACTAGATTACAGTAATGTACTAAAAAGATACATTTTACAGACAGAAAGTTACAGGAATGTACACTTTATCCCATGCTTACATCTCATTGTGCAAAATGTGAAGGTTTTAAAGTAAACTAAACTAACTCTGAAAGGGGTACACACTCTTTCCAAAGCAGGACCTCTACCCAGACTTACAATACTAATATGTAGCTCATGAAAAACAAGTTTTTGTTATTTTTATTTAGGGATGTCCGATAATGGCTTTTATGCCGATATACGATATTCCGATATTGTCCAACTCTTAATTACCAATACCGATATATGCAGTCGTGGAATTAACACATTATTATGCCTAATTTGGACAACCAGGTATGGTGAAGATAAGGTCCTTTTTTTTTAAATTAATAAAATAAAATAAGAAATAAATTAAAAACATTTTCTTGAATAAAAAAGAAAGTAAAACAATATAAGAACAGTTACATAGAAACTAGTAATTCATGAAAATGACTAAAATTAACTGTTAAAGGTTAGTACTATTAGTGGACCAGCAGCACGCACAATCATGTGTGCTTACGGACTGTATCCTTTGCAGACTGTATTGATCTATATTGATGTATAATGTAGGAACCAGAATATTAATAACAGAAAGAAACAACCCTTTTGTGTGAATTAGTGTAAATGGGGGAGGAGGTTTTTTGGGTTGGTGCACTAATTGTAAGTGTATCTTGTGTTTTTTATGTTGATTTAATAAAAAATAAAAAATACAAAAAAAATACAAAAAACGATACCGATAATAAAAAAACAACGATACAGATAATTCCCGATATTACATTTTAAAGCATTTATCGGCCGATAATATCGGCAGCTCGGCCATCTCTATTTTCATTGTAAGCAAGCCAACTCACTTACATTAGAAAATAATCTCATGAAAATGACTGCTGTCATTTGTTGATTATTATAAAACATTGAACTTGTTATTAAGTCAGGTTTGAGACAGGTGTGATGCTGGCATGGCCACAGTGTGCACGTCTGGTGTTGCTCACATGTGCTCCACTGAATGCTCAGGGAGTTTTTTGCGTTTGCTCACACACGTGAAAAATTAGAGGGAGCCTTTGCTTGTCGCATCTCTAGTTGAAAAAGAATTGGACGCTTTTAAGAAGTACCTGGCAAAAGGGCAACTACAGTCGGGAAGGGATTCATATGGCCCCATTCCTGGGCAGATCTCCCGTGGGAAAAAGGTGGTGGGTTAATCATTTTTGCAATACAGTCTACTGAAAATGATGGAAAGTGCACTCTACATAGCAACTAACACTGTGGTCAAAGTTAGAATTGCCACAAAACACATTTTAAGATATTCAACGCTGTGGATGAAGTGGATAACGCACCCCCCCCCCACCCCCACCCCCAATTTTTGTCATGTTTCACGTGTCAGGTAAACCGTGACTATATGAATGCCCTTCCTTCTGTAAATCAATTTTGATTGATTGATCGAGACTTTTATTAGTAGATTGCACAGTACAGTACATATTCCGTACAATTGACCACTAAATGGTAACACCCCAATAGGTTTTTCAAATGTGTACAGCTCAGGTAATGGGCACATTCGCACCCACCTGCACAAATGTACTTCAAAAGGTAACAATCAAAATAAATATGACTTTTTTTTTTGTTTACTAGGGCATGCATGTATAATATGCATTAGTTTGACCATTTAAAATCAACGATAATAAAAAGGAGATGCTTGGAAATAGCATAAAAATGCCCCAAAAACTTGGAAAAACACGGTTCTTAGCGTTACTTTTTGGTGTAACCATCACAAGCGTTCTGTTCAGGTATGTTTCTTTTATATTTTGATAAATCATCATATTTATGTATTACTAAATTTAAATAGGTATTGATCAATCTTTAAGCTGTGTGTATTTGATTTCAGTTTGCTTTTGACATCTTATTTAGAATTGTAGTTGAAACTTTGTTTTTGTTTTGTTGCACTCATGATGGCGTAACCCAGGGGTGTCCAAAGTGCGGCCAGGGGCCATTTGTGGCTCGCAGGTCATTTTGAAAATACGATTGAAAACAATTAAAAACATGATAAGTGGTATAAAAGAGCAAACAGGTGAAATGTAACAAGAAAATGTCGCAATGTGTACTCTAATAACACAAAGCTGCCATGCAGGCTGTTTCTTTCTTCAATGTCATTATGAATTATTGACCTATTCAAGGCTCCAATTATGTCACATCTGAGATATTTTTGGGGAAAATGTTGCATATTTTGTGTTTGCCACATAAAAAACTGAGCTGTTTTTTATAAAGAAGGGCCTAAAACGAACAAACGAAAAACATAAACAACAATAAAACGTATAATTGACGGATAGATCTGAAGTTGATCTCGAGATTATTGTTGTAAAATAGAATTCATTTTTTAACACTATAATTATTTGGATCCCCAATAATTTTAGTGTGATTTCTTTTTAAGTGTCATTGCTCAGAAAATAATAATGAATTAAAATCAATGTTGTTATGAATTATTGACCTTTTCAAGGCTCCAATTATTATATAATCTCAAATATTCAACTTAAAAAATTTTATTGAGTGAAAATATTGCATATTTTGTATTTCTTTGTTTTTGTTTTCTTTGACAACAAGAGCATATAACTTAAATCTTTAAAACCGTTATATTGACAGGTAGACCTAATGTTGATCTAAAGATTTAAAACTTGAATAATAATAATAATAATATTAATACTGAATAATGACACATTTTTAATATTTTTTTGACCAAAACCCTTTGGGGTCCCTGGGGTCAAGCCTGAGTGGAGGCCTAAATGTATATTTTTTATACATATATTGTATTGGTTTTTAAAATAAAAAATATCAAAATGGCCCCCGCTTGCTTTGATTTTTCAGAAAAAGTTTGGACACCCCTGGCGTAACCAAACTAGATTTCATTTAATGATCTTATTTTGAATATTTATTCCCTTTTTTACATTTAGTATATTTAAATATTCATTTATAAACATTGAATACATTTCAAATATCAATAAAATGCAATTGCCTTCATCTTATAGGGTAATGTTTAGTTACACCAAGTCATGAGCGTAACACTAAGCTTCATCACTTTGACTTGTAATATCTCTAATTCTGGTGGTGTTTTATGCTTTTTTCTTTTTGGAACATGTACTATACATATAATACAATAAAGTCCCATATAAAATTATGTTTCTAGCAATACTTTAATTTTGCCTTTGAAAGTAACACTCCAATGTCCATTAGTGGAGCTGTATACAACTTGTTTAAAGGCCTACTGAAATTAAATTGTTTTACTTAAACGGGGATAGCAGATCCATTCTATGTGTCATACTTGATCATTTTGCGATATTGCCATATTTTTGCTGAAAGGATTTAGTAGAGAACATCGACGATAAAGTTCGCAACTTTTGGTCGCTGATAAAAAAAGCCTTGCCTGTACCGGAAGTAGCGTGACGTCACAGGTTGAAAGGCTCCTCACATTTCCCCATTGTTTACAATGCAGCGAGAGCGATTCGGACCGAGAAAGCGACGATTACCCCATTAATTTGAGCCAGGATTAAAGATTCGTGGATGAGGAACGTGAGAGTGAAGGACTAGAGTGCAGTGCAGGACGCATCTTTTTTCGCTCTGACCGTAACTTAGGTACAAGCTGGCTCATTGGATTCCACACCCTCTCCTTTTTCTATTGTGGATCACGGATTGGTATTTTACACCACCTCGGATACTATATCCTCTTGAAAATGAGAGTCGAGAACGCAAAATGGACATTCACAGTGACTTTTATTTCCACGACAATACATCGGCGAAGCACTTCAGCTACGGAGCTAACGTGATAGCATCGGGCTTAACTGCAGATAGAAACAAAAGAAATAAACCCCTGACTGGAAGGATAGACAGAAAATCAACAATATTATTAAACCACGGACCTGTAAATACACGGTTAATGCTTTCCAGCCTGGCGAAGCTTAACAATGCTGTTGCTAACGACGCCATTGAAGCTAACTTAGCAACGGGACCTCACAGAGCTATACTAAAAACATTAGCTATCCACCTACGCTGCCCAGCCCTCATCTGCTCATCAACACCCGTGCTCACCTGCGTTCCAGCGATCGACGGAGCGACGAAGGACTTCACCCGATCATCCGTGCGGTCGGCGGCTAGCGTCGGATAGCGCGTCTGCTATCCAAGTCGAAGTCCTCCTGGTTGTGTTGCTGCAACCAGCCGCTAATACACCGATCCCACCTACAACTTTCTTCTTTGCAGTCTCCATTGTTCATTCAACTAATTGCAAAAGATTCACCAACACAGATGTCCAGAATACTGTGGAATTTTGCGATGAAAACAGAGCTTTTTGTATTGGATACAAAGTGTCCAAATACTTCCGTTTCAACCATTGACGTCACGCGCATACGTCATCATACATAGACGTTTTCAACCGGAAGTTTCGCAGGAAATTTAAAATTGCACTTTATAAGTTAACCCGGCCGTATTGGCATGTGTTGCAATGTTAAGATTTCATCATTGATATATAAACTATCAGACTGCGTGGTCGGTAGTAGTGGCTTTCAGTAGGCCTTTAAGTCGGGGTCCACGTTAATCAATTCATGGTATCTAAGGGGTATCACCCTTTCATAGGTGACATCACATGAGAGAGTTGTCCCTTTGAGAGAAAGTTTGAAGGCCGTGCCGCCGAGCGAAGGCTAAAGGTCGATTCTATCGCCTCATTGTTTCTCTCCGCAAGGCGCTGACACCTGTCAATCATCCGCCGCTGAAGACCTTTACATCGGGACAAAGGCCATTGCGTGCGCCGGCGCTTTCCCTCCAGTGAGAAATGTCATGGAGGATGTGATTAAAAAAAAAAGCGAGGTCGCCCGTTCGCTCAACGTTGGTATGGTTGTGGAGTGTGCGTGGCCGTGGCCGTCCTCGCTGCCCCGCCAAACCACAAGGGATCCCGTTAGCATACAAGTGTGTGTCGGCGACGCGGTGTGATGCATGTCTTTAATAACCCACCATTAGTGTCTGTGTGGGGCTTTGTGTGTGCGCCACCTGGTGTGCGAGCGCTTGCCGATGGGCCGTGAATCAGCTGCTACGCCTCACCCCGAGCTTCACTGACCATATTTTTCTTCTTTTGTTTGCACTTTCTCCGCTCTTCCCCTTCTTTTTGCTGGCGTGAGGCCTTCTCACTCTCAAACCCCGCGTACTATTTTTGCTCCGAAACCCACATTCCATCTTTGATTTCTGCCAAAACAGTCAGACATCTGCCATAAAAAAAAAAAAAAAGGCACAACACCCCCGCCGCACATCTATTCCCTGGTCCACAAAAACGCCCCGCGACCGGCTCGCCGCCGCAGCAGCAGCAGGCTACAACTAATCCTTCTCCCACTACATGCTTTTAACGAGCCTCCATAACCGTAGCCCGTATGGCGCGCAGCTTGCCAAACCGACTCGCTTTTATGAGTTTGCGGCAGCGCCCGCACACGGCATCTGTGTCCTCGGCGCGCCACCGTGCTCGACAATCTGCTAGAACCTGTTCTTGCCGTTCTGTCCTCGCATATGTGTGGAGTTGTGTGGACTCGGTGGCTCCCCCTCCAGGGACACATTAGAGGCGGCTAAACAAGTTAGAGAGGAAGCCTGACTGCAATCTACACACACACACACACACACACACACACACACACACACACCTCGTTTCTTTGTCTGATCAACGGAAGATCAAAATCACTCTATAACTATGACATCATCAGCAGCCTCTCTGTTTGGGAGCCCGGCAAAGAAAACACACCATATTGTGTTCTTATAGGTCAGGGGTGTCCAAAGTGCGGCCCGGGGGGCCATTTGCGGCCCGCAGCTAAATGTTTACCGGCCTGCCACACAGGGGCGCCGAAAAGGGGGGGGTAAAGGAGACGGATTCTAGGGGCCCATGATGGAGGGGGGCCCAGAGAGGCCCCTAATGATGATGCAATTATAATACATGGGGCCCTGGAAGGATTATTTTCATGGGGCCCAAAATCCCTAGCGGCGCCCCTGCTGCCACACATTCTGGAAATGCTATTGCAAAAAAAAAAAAAAAATGAACATTAAAAAAAAGTGGAATGAGGTGAAATCTAACGAGAAAAAGTTGCAATGTTGACACAAAGCTGCCATGCAGGCTGTTTTTTTTCCCTTTTCTTTTGTCTTTCTTGATTTTTTGCCATTGCTCAAAAAGAAAATAATGACCAAAAAAAATCCAAGATATAATGAATTATATCCAATTACTTGAAAATGTTTTATGTGGTAAATATTGCATCTATTGTGTGGTTGCCGTATAAAAACGTCAACGTTTTCTTTGACAAAAGAGCATAAAACAAACAAAATAATAGTTCAAACGTAAAATCGACAGATGTATCTGAAGTTGATCTCATAACTTAAGTGTTGAAAGTAAAATTTAAAAAAAACTAATAAAAATGTATCACTTTATGAGTGGGGATCCTTTTTGGATCCCACATATATTTAGTGGTATTTTATTTATCTTTTCACTGTGATTACTCAAAAATATCAAATAATTAAAATCAATGGTGTCCTGCATTATTGATCTTTTAGGGCTCTAATTACTAAATACTGCATATTTCAGTTGTACTATAAAAAAACAAAGTTGTTTTTGACATAAACCTTTTTTTTTTTAAGTTGATATAGAGATTTACTGTAAGCGGTAAATAAAAAATAATAATACAAATTACACTTATTTTTAACATTTTAATAACTGAGACCCTTTATGGTCCCCGGGACCCCTAAAGGTAAAATACATTTTAAAAAACCCATATATTTTGTTATGGTTTGAAAATGAAAAATATCAAAATGGCCCCCACATGCTTTAATTTTTTCGTTTGCGGCCCTCAGTGGAAAAAGTTTGGACACCCCTGTTACAGGTAAACTAGAGGTGAGAATCTTTGGACACCTCACAATTTGATAACGATTACAAGTTAAGAGCTACAAAAATCGATTATTGCTGCATCTTTAAATTATATACAGTCGTGGTCAAAAGTTGACATACACTTGTAAAGAACATAATGTTGTGGCTGTAAAATTTCCAAAAATTTCTACAACACTTTTTTTTTTGTGATAGAGTGATTGGAGCACATACTTGTTGGTCACAAAAAACATTCATGAAGTTTGGTTCTTTTATGAATTTATTATGGGTCTACTGAAAATGTGACCAAATCTGCTGGGTCAAAAGTATACATACAGCAATGTTAATATTTGGTTACATGTCCCTTGGCAAGTTTCACCGCAATAAGGCGCTTTTGGTAACATCCACAAGCTTCTGGTTGAATTTTTGACCACTCCTCTTGGTGCAGTTCAGCTAAATGTGTTGGTTTTCTGACATGGACTTGTTTCTTCAGCATTGTCCACACGTTTAAGTCAGGACTTTGGGAAAGCCATTCTAAAACCTTAATTCTAGCCTGATTTAGCCATTCCTTTACCACTTTTAACGTGTGTTTGGGGTCATTGTCCTGTTGGAACACCCAACTGCGCCCAAGACCCAACTTCCGGGCTGATGATTTTAGGTTGTCCTGAGGAATTTGGAGGTAATCCTCCTTTTTCATTGTCCCATATACTCTCTGTAAAGCACCAGTTCCTTTGGCACCAAAACAGGCCCAGAGCAGAATACTACCACCACCATGCTTGACGATAGACATGGTGTTCCTGGGATTAAAGGCCTCACCTTTTCTCCTCCAAACATATTGCTGGGTATTGTGGCCAAACAGCTACATTTTTGTTTCATCTGACATCATATTGACAAAGATAAGACCTTCTGGAGGAAAGTTCCACGACTGTATATATATGCATATACTGTGCATATATACTGTTGTCCAGGGTGTACCCCACCTTCCGCCCGAATGCAGCTGAGATAGGCTCCAGCACCCCCCCGTGACCCCTAACGGGACAAGCGGTAGAAAATGGATGGATGGATGTACACATATACAAAAGTTTGGACACACCTTCTCATTCAATGTGTTTTGTTTATTTTCATGACTATTTACATTGTAGATTGTCACTGAAGGCATCAAAACTATGAATGAATGAACACATGTGGATTTATGTAGTTAACAGAAAAAAAGGTAAAATAACCGAAAACATGTTTTATATTCTACTTTCTTCCAAATAGCCACCCTTTCCTCTCATTACTTCTTTGCACACTCTTGGCATTCTCTCGATGAGCTTCAAGCACACCTGTGAAGTGAAAACCATTTCAGGTGAAACAAAAATTTTGCGGTTTGGCCACAATACCCAGCAATATGTTTGGTGTAAAAAAGGTGAGGCCTTTAATCCCAGGAACACCATTCCTACTGTCAAGCATGGTGGTGGTAGTATTATGCTCTGGGCCTGTTTTGCTGCCAACGGGACTGGTGCTTTACAGAGAGTAAATGGGACAACGAAAAAGGAGGATTACCTCCAAATTCTACAGGAGAACCTAAAATCATCAGTTGGGTCTTGGGCGTAGTTGGGTGTTCCAACAGGACAATGACCCCAAACACACGTCAAAAGTGGTAAAGGAATGGCTAAATCAGGCTAGAATTAGGGTTTTAGAATGACCTTCCCAAACTCCTGACTTAAACCCCATTGAGAACATGTGGACAATGCTGAAGAAACAAGTCCATGTCAGAAAAACAACAAATTTAGCTGAAATACACCAATTTTGTCAAGAGGAGTGGTCAAACATTCCACCAGAAGCTTGCCAGAAGCTTGTGGATGGCTACCAAAAGCGCCTTATTGCAGTGAAACTTGCCAAGGGACATGTAACCAAATATTAACATTGCTGTATGTATACTTTTGACCCAGCAGATTCGGTCACATTTTCAGTAGACCCATAATAAATTCATAAAAGAACCAAACTTCGTGACCAAACTTTGTGACCAACAAGTATGTGCTCCAATCACTCTATCACAAAAAAATAAGAGTTGTAGAAATTATTGGAAACTCAAGACAGCCATGACATTTTGTTCTTTACAAGTGTATGTAAACTTTTGACCATGACTGTGTGTGTGTATGTGTATGTATGTGTATGTATATATATATATATATATATATATATATATATATATATATATATATATATATATATATATATATATATATATATATATACACACACACATAAATTAAAGATAAATATTAGATATGCACACTTTCATATTCATCACTTGCAATTCTTAAAAACAGTGTAAAAGAAACAGTTGATTTAATTCTCCTTACACGCATTAAATTAATGGAAATGTGTGCAAAACCGGAACATAAGTGCCCTAAAATAAAGGAGCTGGTCGGATCTCTCTGTGAGGAGGCTCGCTGCGGTCAGCTAAATTTTAGAACTGTCTCCATTACTTTATTTACAATTAATAAATAATAGATTATTGACGTTTGCGAGTGGATTTTACAATCTCCCATGCACCATGTGCGATGCATCTAAAAGTCGATTATTTCCCCCACCTCTAAGGTAAACACAGATTAGCATTCAGCCTTATTTGTTTTTTGATGTAAAATATCTAAACATTTTTTTTTATCTAGTTGTTTTTGTCTGTACATCTCAAAAATTGCTATTTTTAAATGCCTCCACAATGGATCATGAGTTACAAAAAAAACTTTCAGTTTCCATACTGAGCTAAGGCCTAGCCCAAACAACCCTTTAGTCTCACATGCACATTAATGCATGATTTAGAGCAGGGGTGTCCAAAGTTTGGCCTGTGGTCCATTTGCGGCCCGCTGCTAATTTTTAGAAAAGGCCTGTGGCACATTATGTAAATACTTTTTTTTTTTTTTTAATCATGAAAATGTAGACTACATGAGTAGAAAGGTCAAATGTACCGAGAAAAAGTTGCAATGTTGACTCTAATAACACAAAACTGCTTTGCAGGCTTTTTTAAAAATTTGTATTATTATTTATTTCTCTTTTTTTTTCTTCTCTTTTTTCATTGCTCAAAAACTAATAATGAATGTTATGAATATTTGATCTATTCAAGTCTCCATTTACTTCACATCTAATATTACAATTGGAAATATTTTTTGGTGTGTTTTCTTTGACAAAAACGGCATTTAAAAAAAACATAAAAAAACAACAAAAAATTTATAATCGATGGATAGATCTGAAGTTGATCTAGAGCACACTTTTTTAACCAAGTACCACCTCTGAAAAAACTTGGCTCTGCATGTACCACCATAATGGTCAACATTAAGATACAGTAGTGTAGTAGGCCTAACTATTTGTTAAAAACAAGGCAGAGGTTTTATCTAACAAGTACATTTAATATTTTGGCCACTGTGACATTACACACAGTTTGAACAGTAACACTGTGTTTGAATAAAGGAAAATAAAACACTGTCCTTTTATCAAGTGATTCTTTCGCGTAGCACTAGTGGCACACGTACCACTGTTTGAGAATCCCTGATCTAGAGAAAAAAAATGTTAACTTATTTTTCGAACTTTGAGTGGGGCCCTTTTGGATCCCCAATAATTTTAATGTTGTTGTTTTTTTACTGTCATTGCTCTAAAAAATAATGTATCAAAATCAATGGTGATTATGAATTTTTGACCTATTTAAGGCTCCAATTACTTCACTTTGAATATTCCACTTTAAAAATTTGGGGGTGAAAATATTGCATATTTTGTGCTCTGCCATAAAAAACAGGGTTGTTTTGGACAAAAAGGGTATAAGGCATAAAAATAAAAATAAAAGGTTAATTTTATATCGAGTTCTATTTAGAGATTTACTGTGCGCATTAAAATAATAACAATACTAATATATGACTTGTTTTTAAAAATGTTATGACTGTAACCCTTTACGGGGAGGCCTAAGGGTTAAAACAAAATCTATATATTGTGTTTTGGTTTTGATAATGAAGAATATCAAAATGGCCCTTGCATGCACACTGTTCAAAAAAGTGGCCCACAATCGGGCAATACAGTTTTTTTTACTTCTGATAAAAATACCGATATCGGTGCATTAAGTGTTGGCTAATACCGATCGTAACCCGATACCGATATTAAATTGATATGATATCAGCAGGAATCATACATTTTGTAGTGTGGAAGATTAGGAAAAAGTTTGATCAAGTAAAAACAAACAAGAGTAGGTAGGAAAAAAACATAACCTATTTGGCAACAATTATTTGGAATGTACTAATGCTGTCTTTAAGTTGGAGTAGGGTGGTAATAGTTTGGTGACACCTATTAGCCACGATACGTCATGAAAGTTTAGCTCATGACGCAGAAAGTTGAATGATGCGGACACGCTTGTTACTGGATACTTTCTAATACGCTTCTTCTGCCTTGGAGAAAAGTAAGTGACATGCAACTATAACTATTTGATATTTGTTTATGTTGACAATTGTTGGGTTTTACACTGCCATTTTGCTCAAGTAAGTGCTACCGTGTGCTTAGCTGTTGTGTAGCTGCTCGCTCCTGGAGCATGTTTACTTGCCTAAAATACAAGAAAAGACAATATAATCCAATACTTGTTTTTGTATTTTTTCAAATCCTAAAAATATCTGACCTCAGTATCGGATTAGGATAGTAGTTATAGTTCTTCCACATCAGACTCCTCATAGCATGCCTTAATGCAGTGTTTTTCAACCTTTTCTGAGCCAAGGCACTTTTTTTTTTTTTTTCCATTTAAAAAATCTCGAGGCACACCACCAGCAGAAAACATAAAAAAATGAAACTCAGCAGCCGATATTGACAGTAAAAAGTCGTTTTCGCAATTGTTGGATATTAAATCAAACCATAACCAACCATGCATCACTATAGCTCTTGTCTCAAAGTCTGCTGCTCCACACGCTGTAAGTCTTTGCTGTCGTCCAGCATTCTGTTTTTGTCTACTTTGCAGCCAGTTCAGTTTTAGCTTCGTTTTGCATAGCCATCCCTAAGCTTCAATGCCTTTTCTTATGGGCACTCGCCTTTTGTTTATTTTTGCTTTAAGCATTAGATACCTTTTTACCTGCACACTGCCTCCCACTGTCGTTTGCATATTGTGATCACGACAAACCATGTTCCCGACATCTACAAAGAAATTAGCTACTTGCTGCCACCTACTGATATGGAAGAGTATTACACGGTTACTCTGCCGATCAGACAGTACAGACAGTACATTTGCGGATTATAAATACTGGTTTGCAAAAAATGTTTTTAACCCAATTAGGTGAAATTACATAATCTCCCACGGCACACCAGACAATATCTCACAGTACACTGGCGTGCCGCGGCACAGTGGTTGAAAAACACTGCCTTAACGAGCCTTGCTTATTCATGCAGTAAGATTACGACTGAACTCAACCTGATTGATGAAATGATTGATGATGGAGAGGTGTGTCCCAACACTTTTGTGTCACCGCTCGACAATTCAATCGAGTGTTTTCCTCCCGCCTGGTGATCCCGGCGAGGGATTGTACTTAAATTAACGCACAGGATATGCATCGTATATCTTTTTGTGAAAGATACGCTGTGGAACACTGCGGCAGCGCGTGATTGACGACGGCCATTGTTTCGCAGTCCCAAACGTGTGCTCGCGGTGCAAGTTCAGGACGTAAGCCTCCGCTTCCTGTCACATGTCTCGCACGCAGAGGCTTTAAACGGGGACATCTGCGATCCCCTGTAGAGGATGACCATGAGTTTTACGAGGGGCCGAAGACTGATGATGAAGAGCCAGGTTCAACCTTCCAGGAGAGCGTTGATAGATTTACGCTGTCATTTGTTTGGAAAAGTCTGGAGTAGTGAACCACTTGTCTCAGTTTCTTGTGGTCTAGATCAGGGGTTCTTCACCATTTTGACCTCGGGGGCCCGACTGTTCCACTACACAAGGGCCCGGGGCCCCACTCAAATATTAACACTGAGTAATCTTGGTATTCAATAATTACATCTAACTTACTTACATGATTTGAAAGCATGTGTTAATCACAAAGATTAATATCAAGGCTGATTACACAAGTAAATACTAATCAAATAGACAAAAACTGAAGAGACGCATGAAAACTGATGAAAATAAATGTACACACAATTACACAAAATAACTGCATTAATAATAAAAATAATTATGTTTCTTAAAATTAAGTCCAAATAAAAATACAGCTTCACCACTTTAGTCATAATTTCTGCACTTGAGAAACTTCTCTTTTTGATGTTGTTGTTACTGCCACAAGTGGTGGAAAAGTGTATTACAACTGAGGACCTCTGCGGCCCATACAGACCACAACTGAGAAACAGATATATTTTGAAGGCCCTCTGGGGGGCGCTCGCACGGCCCCTGTGGTTTAGAAACACTGGTCTAGATCAGTGGTCCCCAACCTTTTTGTAGCTGCAGACCGGTCAACGCTTGAAAATTTGGGGCGTTTTTAAAAAAAAAATTTTTATTTATTTATTTTTTATAAAGAAATACAATTATGTGTGCTTACGGACTGTATCCCTGCAGACTGTATTGATCTATATTGATATATAATGTATATATGGTGTTTTTTATGTTGATTTAATCCAAAAAAAAAAAAAAAAAAATATATATATATATATATATATATATATATATATATATATATATATATATATATATATATATATATATATATATATATATATATGTATATATATATATATATATATATATATATATATATTTTTTTTTTTTTTTTTTTTTTTTTAATTTTTTTTTTTTTTTTTTTTTTGTATTTATTTTTTTTAAATTAAATTTCTTGTGCGGCCCGGTACCGGTCCGCGGCTTGGTGGTTGGGGACCACTGGTCTAGATCAGTGATTCTCAGACTGTGTTACCCGTACCACTAGGGCTCCATCTAGTGGTGTTTGATTAAAGTACAGTGTTTTATTTTTCTATATTCAAACATAGGGCGGCTTAGCTCGGTTGGTTAACCTAGCAACTTGAGGGTTCTGGGTTCGATCCCCGCTTCTACCATCCTAGTCACTGCTGTTGTGTCCTTGAGCAAGACACTTCACCCACCTGCTCCCAGTGCCACCCACACTGGTTTAAATGTGACTTAGATAATGGGTTTCACTACGTAAAGCGCTTTGAGTCACTAGAGAAAAGCGCTATATAATTTACTGTTCAAACTGTGTGTAATGTTACAGTGGCCAAAAATATGATATATACTTGTTTTTTAATGGATACTTAGGCCTAGTACGCTACTGTATTTTAATGTCGGTTATTATGGTGTTACTTTGCGATCCAGAGTTTTTTTGAGGTGGTACTTGGTAAAAACAAAACAAGTTTGAGAACCACTGGTTCATATAATATGTATTAAAAAATGTTTTTTAAAAAGTTAAAGTATCAATGATTGTCACACACACACTAGGTGTGGCGAAATTATTCTCTGCATTTGACCCATCACCCTTGATCACCCCCTGGGAGGTGAGGGGAGCAGCGAGCAGCATTGGTGGCCGCGCCCGGGAATCATTTATGGTGATTTAACCTTAATTACAACCCTTGATGCTGAGTGTCAAGCAGGGAGGTAATGGGTCCCATTTTTATAGTCTTCGGTATGACTCGGCCGGGGTTTGAACTCACAACCTACCGATCTCAGAGCGGACACTCTTGGATGCTTTGGTGGAAATTCTCCTTTATAACCCGTTTTTTTTTAGTCTGTCCACAAGGTGTTCGATTCCGGAGGCATTCCCAGATTGCAAAATAAACCACACTGCGCACTCTACAAAAGTATCTCAGTTTATGTTTTGAAAAATGGCCACTTTTTTTTTTTTTTTTTTTTTTTTTTACAGACACGATCGAAAATAAACTTCATGAATATTATATAGATTCACCCGGTCACATCATTGGGTACACTTCCACACTCGATACAGACTCAGACTTCAAGCGGCATTTTTGTACAAAATAAAAAATATAAAAAAATACTTTATCCTACCTTTTTTGTGGGGACCACTAGAGCAGTGGTCCCCAACCACCGGGCTGCGGCCCAGTACCGGTCCGCGGACCGATTGGTACCGGGCCGCGCAAGAAATTAAAAAAAATATATATATATATATTTTTTTTAAATTATTAAATCAACATAAAAAACACAATATATACAGTATATATCAATATAGATCAATACAGTCTGCAGGGATACAGTCCATAAGCACACATGATTGTATTTCTTTAGGGGGGAAAAATAAATAAATAAATAAATTTAAAAAAAAAAGATTTCACCCCCCCCCCCCCATGGTCCGTGGGACAAATTTTCAAGCGTTGACCGGTCCGCAGCTACAAAAAGGTTGGGGACCACTACCACTGGTCTAGAGCACAATAGTTCGATATGTCTGAGAACGCGACCGATGTGTATTCCTTGATATCACTCGACAAATCAAAGCTTGATTGGTAGAGCGGCCGTGCCAGCAACTTGAGGGTTGCAGGTTCGATCCCCGCTTCCGCCATCCTAGTCACTGCCGTTGTGTCCTTGGGCAAGACACTTTACCCACCTGCTCCCAGTGCCACCCACACTGGGTTAAATGTAACTTAGATATTGGGTTTCACTATGTAAAGCGCTTTGAGTCACTAGAGAAAAAGCGCTATATAAATATAATTCACAATTCACAGAGGGGGAGGAGCTTTACCTAATGTCTAAACAAGTACATCCACCTCACTCTGACGGACTGTAAAACCCTGCGCTGAGGTGTTCATGACTGTGTGCAGGCTCACGGCAAAATGCATAAACTTTATGATTTGACGCGTTGCCATTCTTTATCCGACATTATAAGTCAGAAAAGACCCAAAGTCCTCATACCGCAGGCGCCCTTTAAACAGTTAAAACGCTGCGTGGCTCTTGTATTTTCTCTTTTTGGAGCAGCATGCGAGATCCAACTCCATGTGACCTTCTGAGCGCACAGGCAAGCAGCTGATTTGCAATTTTATTTCATAACGAGGAAGACGGGACAGAGGAGCCTCAAAGGGCGAGCCCTCCAGGCTGGAATCCAATCAAGTCATTAGGAGTGGGCGGAGTCTGAGGCAAAAATGTCATATCTTTCATTAGATTGAAAGAGAAAAGCAGTGGCGCTCCTCGAATCGGCCTGGTGATGGGGTTGCAGGGTCTCGTTTTGTTTGCTTTTCTCTTGTCAGGTGTGAATGTTTGCGTGGCTTTGCAAAGCCTCGACATCAACGACACTCAAGTCCCAAACGAAAGCGTGCAAACGGGCACGGGGCCGCCCACGTTGCCGCAGACAACAGGTCATCCGTTGAAAGGGATGGCAAAGGGCGACCCGGGAGGCACCCGTGCCAGCCGCCGGCTCTGGGTCCACCAGCTGAGGAGGCCTGTTGTTGTGGAGGAGGAGGAGGAGCACGCGCAGAGTCCAGAGGCCACTGCGGTTCTGCAGACGGCGCTCCAAAATGACATGTCCAACACCATAATACCAGGCCCGGAACTCAACCCGCCCATTGAGTCCGATCCAAAGGTATTTAAAATCACTGCTGCTCGACAAGCTAACCCATTTGGAATGTTGTTCCAGCTGGTGGTTGATTCAGAGCCGCGGGTGCCTGTGCCAGCTGACAGCGTGGCGGTGCATTGTGGCGAGGGAGAGGTCATCATTGAGGTCAAGCAGAACTTCTTGGGTAATTCTTTTTTTTTTTCTTTCTTTTGTGCGAGTGGAAGGCGGTTTAGCATCCTGGCTGCATTATTGTCCGATCAGAAGAGGCTGAAATTGGAACGGCGAATGGAAGTGTGATGACGGGACACACCGTGCTGATTACTGCAAACGGCGCAGACATCAAGCTTGGCAATCAATACGTTTCCTCCTTTTTCTTCACTCTGAGAAATGGCACTGCCTTTACGCGCATTAAGTAACCTGCACTTGCTGTGAGTGTTATTGACTGGCGCAACAGAAATGGGGTCCATTTTTTTTGTTGCTCTTTGTTCTTATAGGAAACGGTCAGCTGATCCGTCCAAGTGACGTGACCTTAGGAGGCTGCGGCCTGCTGCACGTGGCCGACCACACGCTGCTCTTCCGGGCAGAGCTGCAGGAATGTGGCAGCACAATGAAGGTGTACTTTTTATTTTGGCCATTTCCTTCATCTTAAACCTCGTAACCGTTCCATGTTGTCAATCATGTTTTTCAACTGCTGTGAAATTATGTAGTTTAATCATTAATTTTTAATCTGTAATGATTATGGGTGTACCCATCCTATGTTGATATTGGATATCAGTCCAGTATCGGCACAAAATGCTATCAGCAGTCCTGCAGTGTGTTTACTTGAGCAAAGCTACAGCCGGCTAACTTCTAAATCAGGGGTCCCCAAACCTTTTGACTAGGGGGCCGCATTGGGTTAAAACTATATATATATATATATATATATATATATATATATATTAGAGGTATGGGAAAAAATCGATTCGAATTCGAATCGCGATTCTCACATTGTGCGATTCAGAATCGATTCTCATTTTTAAAAAATCTATTTTTTTATTTAAAATTTTTTTAATTTTTTTATTTTTTTTAATCAATCCAACAAAACAATACACAGCAATACCATAACAATGCAATCCAATTCCAAAACCAAACCCGACCCAGCAACACTCAGAACTGCAATAAACAGAGCAATTGAGAGGAGACACAAACATGACACAGAACAAACCAAAAGTAGTGAAAGAAAAATTAATATTTTCAACACCAGTATCAATATTAGTTACAATTTCAACATAGCAGTGATTAAAAATCCCTCATTGACATTATCATTAGACATTTATAAAAAATAATAAAAAAAGAACAATAGTGTCACAGTGGCTTACACTTGCATCGCATCTCATAAGCTTGACAACACACTGTGTCCAATATTTTCACAAAGATAAAATAAGTCATATTTTTGGTTCATTTAATAGTTAAAACAAATTTACATTATTGCAATCAGTTGATAAAACATTGTCCTTTACAATTATAAAAGCTTTTTACAAAAATCTACTACTCTGCTTGCATGTCAGCAGACTGGGGTAGATCCTGCTGAAATCTATGTATTGAATGAATAGAGAATCCTTTTGAATCGGGAGAAAATCGTTTTTGAATCGAGAATCGTGTTGAATTGAAAAAAAAAATCGATTTTGAATCGAATCGTGGGACACCCAGAGATTCACAGCCCTAAAATATATATATATATATATATATATATATATATATATATATATATATATATATATATATATAATTTAAATAAAATAGGCTCTGCTTCTTCCTACTCCTTTTCGAACATGTTGAATAGAGAAACTGGAAATTGTGATGCATCATGTTGTATGCGTGCATGTTCCAAATAAACTAAAACTACTCTGGCAACGCGTTTCGTGCAATTTGTCCAAGTAGTGTTAACATTGCAAATGAGAAAATAGGGCAGACGCAAACCAGTAAATATAAAAAGGCGTTGGTCCTGTTCATGG
The DNA here is from genome assembly GCF_033978785.1 of Entelurus aequoreus. NCBI lineage: Eukaryota > Metazoa > Chordata > Actinopteri > Syngnathiformes > Syngnathidae > Entelurus > Entelurus aequoreus. The sequence continues at coordinate 86,948,971 of NC_084731.1, read as the reverse complement.
AAAATGTAATTACGAAACAAACAGTGACGGAACAGTCAGTCGAAAAAGTATTATGCATATACATATCTAGTTTAAAGCTCTGTACTTTCTTCACATAAGCACTTCCATCATAAAATGAATTACTGTTTAGACACAACAATATGTTAATTAAAAGGGGAACTGCACTTTTTTTTAAATTTCATATATATATATATATATATATATATATATATATATATATATATATATATATCATCTATCTACCCCTTTTCCTTTACATAGCAGTTGCTAAAACTTTTGTTGACTTCCTGTTCTCAATTTATTCAATATACTCCATAAGTAATAACAATAAAAATACATAAATAATTAGTGAAGTAAGTTATATTTCATATTGTAAGATTATCTAGAAAATGAATGGATGGATGAAATAAATTCAGAATGTTTATCATTGTTCTTCTTCTTTGTACTCTGTAAACACTAAGTTTGAAGAGTTTCTTAAAGTGGATCATATTAGTACATTGTTTGATTTCTTTGCTTAATCCATTACCTAATTTAATTCCACATACTGATATACTGAAGGTCTTAAGTGTTTACGTGCGTACAAATATTTAAAATTAAAATTTTCTCTAAGACTATATTTCTCCTTTTTTGTTGAGAAGAATTGTTGTATATTCTTGGTTAGCAGATAGTGTATCATTTTAGCTGTTTGCAAATTCTCTGTCGTGAAATGTCAGTATTGTTGATTCAATAAATAAAGGCTTTGTATGTTCTCTATATCAAACATTATTTATTATTCTAACTGATCTTTTTTGTGACACCGTTAATGAATGAAGTGTACATTTGTAGTTATTTCTACACAATAACTCAGATATGGTAACACTAGCGAGCAGTAGAGAATATGAAGTGATTTTTGTTTTGCTTTATTCATTATTGAAGTGTTGCTTGCTACTTTGTTTATTTTTACATGAGGTCATGCCGCACTGCAGATGGGTTAATTGCCTTAAAATTATTTAATCATTAAAAATTATGGATTAATCCACATTAATACGTTTCTTCTTTTTTTTTAACAGCCCTATTTCAAATGTAACTGCTTTTTCTATCCTAAGATGACAGATGAGGCCCTCATCTACACCTTCTCACTCGTCTACTCTCCAGCGCCCGTTGGCAGCACCTTCATTTTTAAGACCAACCCCGCCGAGGTGCTAATTGAATGCCACTATCCAAGGTAAGGCCTGATTTATTTGGCGCCGCCTGTTCTCAGCTTGTCACGCATCCAAGTCCAGTCATGCAGATGCTCGTGTAACAAACGCTGGCCGGATGAGTTGTCATTTTTGCTGTAACTATCCAAGGAGGCACTATGTGAGCAGTGACGCCGTGGTACCTGATTGGCAGCCGTTTGCCTCCAGCCTGTTAACAGAACGGCAGCTACACTTCTCCCTGCGGCTCATGACAGGTGAGCAAAACAACAAACCTGACAAGGGGGGGAAAAAAGCCTCTCAGCAGGGGGGCGGTGGGCTGGGTAATTACTCGGGGGAAACATGGGCGATATGAACCTATCATGCAGGAGAATTCAATCTTGATTGACAAATAGTTATTAATTTACAAATTACTATGCTTATTGTTTGTAGGCGTGTAGAACTGCACTGCAACACAGACAGATTTTTCAGATATTTTGGTTACCTTTTTAGAGATGTCCGATAATGGCTTTTTTGCCGATATCCGATATTCCGATATCGTCCAACTCTTAATTACCGATTCCGATATCAACCGATACCGATATATACAGTCGTGGAATTAACACATTTTTATGCCTAATTTTGTTGTGATGCCCCGCTGGATGCATTAAACAATGTAACAAGGTTTTCCAAAATAAATCGACTCAAGTTATGGAAAAAAATGCCAACATGGCACTGCCATATTTATTATTGAAGTCACAAAGTGCATTCTTTTTTTTTTAACATGCCTCAAAACAATAACAGTGCAATACTTTTTCATAACATGGTCACTACTGCCTAGTTTCTCTTGTTATATTCTTATTCTCATTGTTGCTTTTTATTTTTGTTCTTATTGTAATATTTTTCTATTCTGTTTCCATTTATACCCCCATTATTTAGTTTCACTTTTTAAATTCGATCTCCATTCTGTACACTGCTGCTGGAATTAAAATTTTCCTGAGGGAACTCTCCTGAAGGAATCAATAAAGTACTATCTATCTATCTATCTATCCAAACAGCAGCTTGGAATTTGGGACATGCTCTCCCTGAGAGAGACTGAGAGGTTGAGGTGGGCGGGGTTGAGATGGGAGGGTAGGGGTTAGCGGGGGGGGTTTATATTGTAGCGTCCCGGAAGGGTTAGTACTACAAGGGATTCTGGGTATTTGTTCTGTTGTGTTTATGTTGTTACGGTGCGGATGTTCTCCCGAAATGTGTTTGTCATTCTTGTTTGGTTTGGGTTCACAGTGTGGCGCATATTTGTAACAGTGTTAAAGTTGTTTATATGGACACCCTCAGTGTGACCTGTATGGCTGTTGACCAAGTATGCGTTGCATCAATTCGTAATGAGTAAAGCCGGTATATATTATGTGATGCACGTAAAGGAAGTGCCTTAAAGGTTTGTCTCTCTGTCCCTCTCCCTACGTCCGTGTACACAGCGGCGTTTAAAAACATCATACAGTTTACTTTTAAAAACCGATATCGATAATAACGAAACAGATACCGATAATTTCCGATATTACATTTTAAAGCATTTATCGGCCGATAATATCGGCAGGCCGATATTATCGGACGTCCCTAATGTTAAGGAATCATTTCATTTGAGCAACTTGATGGTACATTTTGTAATAAGTCCGATGGAATAGGTTGTGGTTGTCTATGATTGGGGATGGGTTCTGACCAAATTCCATCTGTACTAACGGGTACCGATTCAAATAAATTCAGATGGCACCATATTTCGATATCATTTTGTTGCACGTGACGTCATGTGCAGTTCCAGACCTGGTACCAGCTCAAACTCAGTCGGACTGCCTCTAGGTAATGTGGCAATTTTCCAATGCCTGATGGAAAACGAAAGTACAGTAAGGCTCCACTTTTGATGCGCTAGCTCGATGCTAATTTAAATCAGCATTAGCGTTCATTCGATGGCTCGCAACTAGACTGTTCGGTTTGTCTTAGACGTGTCGCCTCTCATCTAAGTAGGCTTTAACTAGTTCATGCTCAGACTTGGATTGGTCAGATCTGCTAAAGTCCCAACTAGTCAACAGGAGGAATGCGTGCCTGGGCAAGGATGGTTCCGTCCTACTGGAGTAAAATATACAACTGTTGAGATGCAAAACGGCAACCCCTCGGTCTATGCCAAAAAGTAGAGTTTCCCCTCGTTAGCCTTGAAGTATCGTGAGGCGAAACGACCACAACTAGCCCGAAATCAGTTGTTGGATTGGAATCACCCATGTTAGCATTTCATTCAAAAATAGGCACAAAGGGAGCATCAGCGAGATGGTGAACAACCATAGACATTAGCGATTTTACATGGCAATTTCAACATCTCCGAATTTGGTAATGAAACAACTTCTAAGATGAACCTTACAAACAGCTGGTGTGCAATAAATACAATATTACCGTAAAAACTTTGTAGGGCGCACTATAACACCAGACTGGCACGTTCAACGTAATGGCAAAGACTACTTCCTGACTAGGCAACACGCACTACTGCCATCTAACGTGTTGACATTGCAACTGCATGCAAGGTCTACTATGTAATACTTGCAAATGAGACTAAGAAGTATAAAAAACAAGATATAGCAACTGGACAGCACAGTTATTGCTATCTGCTCACTATTCAAAGTGAAATCAACAAAAATTGTATTAAACAAATTAACATGTTTAATACACATGAAGTTCTGAAAATTTGTATGGGTTCATATAATATGAAAGGTAACAATCTATGAACACGCTTTTCTTATTATTCTATCAGTTATTGTGTGCACTTTTGGTAGAATTTGATCTAAAGTATATATTGTATTAGTGGTGTAACAATTACCTGATAAATCGATCTTATATTCCTAAATTTCAAGTGCCTGTACGTCGATCTGTGCTCGGCACGTTTGCCTTCCGGATGATGGGTATCGATCCAATATCGATTTAAAAAGCAATACAGAATTTTTATCGACACTCGAACAAAGAACACATCGGTTTTAAGAAATGTTAGCACTTTTAATGGAAAGGACATGAAATGTTTTTTCGGTGGGGTCATCGAAACAAAAATGGTGTTCGAGAAAGTTCATAACAAATGCAAACGCCACAAGACAATCTCATAAATTACAACACAAAAACTTTCAGCTACAGAATGATTGCAAAAGACGTAACAAATAGACAACACAAGAATATGAAGCTACAAGTCAGTTTTAAACCCTTAAGGATGCGATGGACTAAACGGACCAGCTTGAAGGTTAAAAACAGTGGTATACAATTTCAGTATATTAGTGTTATTGAAAAAGTAAAGTTATTTGCGACTGAAAAAGTGGTCCCACTTCACTTTTCCAACTTGGTTCATGACACCTTTGACCATTTGTCGCCCAAAAGAGTCGCTGTCACTTCCGTTACGTCTTCACGATGTTCCCTGTTTATTAAAATGAGTTGTAGTAGTCAAACCACTGCTAAGTCAACCAGAAGACGTGTTGGTTACACTTTTGATATTAATATATTATTTTTATGTTGAAAAACCGCAGAAGTAGCAGGTAAATCTGCTGAAATGTTGGTAACTGTACTTTAATTGAAATTGTTTTGAATGTTGAAAATGAGATCAGAAAGTGTTTCCTCTTAATTCAACTTAAAGTTGCACTTTATTCAAATAAGATGTGAATGCATTGGCCAGTAATTGTTTACTTGTTTGTAGGGTTGTACAGTATGCCGGTATTAATATAGTACCGCGATACTAATGAATCCTATTCGGTACTATACCGCCTCTGAAAAGTATCGGTTTGCCGTCTGCTTCGCTGGGCCTGAGCTCATCTAAGATGGACTGATACAAAGTGGAAAAGTGTTCTGTGGTCTGACGAGTCCACATTTCAAATTGTTTTTGTAAACTGTGGACGTCGTGTCCTCCGGACCAAAGAGGAAAAGAACCATCCGGATTGTTATAGGCGCAAAGTTGAAAAGCCAGCATCTGTGATGGTATGGGGGTGTATTAGTGCCCAAGACATGGGTAACCTACACATCTGTGAAGGCACCATTGATGCTGAAAGGTACATACATGTTTTGGAGCAACATATGTTGCCATCCAAGCAACGTTACCATGGACGCCCCTGCTTATTTCAGCAAGACAATGCCAAGCCACGTGTTACATCAACGTGGCTTCATAGTAAAAGAGTGCGGGTACTAGACTGGCCTGCCTGTAGTCCAGACCTGTCTCCCATTGAAAATATGTGGCGCATTATGAAGCCTAAAATACCACAACATAGACCACCGGACTGTTGAACAACTTAAGCTGTACATCAAGCAAGAATGGGAAAGAATTCCACCTGAGAAGCTTAAAAAATGTCTCCTCAGTTCCCAAACGTTTACTGAGTGTTGTTAAAAGGAAAGGCCATGTAACACAGTGGTGAACATGCCCTTTCCCAACTACTTTGGCACGTGTTGCAGCCATGACATTCTAAGTTGATTATTATTTGCAAAAAAAAAATAATGTTTGAGATTGAACATCAAATATGTTGTCTTTGTAGTGCATTCAATTGAATATCGGTTGAAAAGGATTTGCAAATCATTGTATTCCGTTTATATTTACATCTAACACAATTTCCCAACTCATATGGAAACAGGGTTTGTAATTCCCTTACATGAAATAACAGGAATATAGGAAACTTCACCTGCAGTGTCCGGTATCCAATATTTATTTCACGGTCATACTGGTTAATTTTTGGGGGGGTTAAAAAGTTACTGAATTGATTTCAACTCACGTTTTCGGACGGAATCATTCTAAACTAGTATCGTATCGGCAACCTCAAATGTTAAAATGAATCGTTACCCCTATATTGTTTGACTTGTACTTTCTTCTGTATTCTTATTGATTAGAGGACTGGCAGTCGCCCAGAACCACCAGCTTTTACTTCCAGGGTGACATCATGCACATTGAGGCCTCGGTCCTCCAGGGCCACCACATTCCACTGAGGGTCTTCGTGGACAGCTGTGTGGCCACCTTGGACCCTGACCCCAATTCTCAACCGAGCTACACCGTTATCGACAATCACGGGTGAGGAATGCCAACAGCGGTTAGGATCTGGAACACTACCTGCATACCGGAGAGTACTATGGTCTGTGTTTTTGTGGATCCTGTTGCTATTACCTTTTAAGGTGTCTGACAGACGCTAAGCTGACGGGAGCCAAGTCCTACTTCATGCAGAGAAGCCACGAGGATAAACTCTCTTTCCAGCTGGAAGCCTTCAAGTTCCTCGGAGATCACAGGAATTCGGTAAGCGCGGCTTGTGTAAGATGTGCAGATTGAAACCCGAGACCATCCGAGACAGACTTTTAGGCCCATTTTCCATTTGGGCGATCTAAGTGGCGTGTTTTGATGGGAGCGGCCTTTTATTATCTTTTTGTCTTTTCCTGAGGCCAACCATGTTTGGGCTCAAGCCCCGAACGCCCTCGAGGGAACTACTTTGGCGCATGAATGCACTGCAAGAGTGAATTCAATCAATATACTCAGACACTTGCACAATCTAATACATTCTAATACAACAACATTATGGGGGGAAAATCCTTTTATGAAGATTATTATGGTTGGACTATCCACCAGGTTTAAATTGAAAATGTTTATGTGGTCTAGAACTGCACAGCATCACGCTGACACAACAAACACTCCAATAGAAATGGGGTGAGTTAAAAAGTACAGTCAATGTCCTATCATGTTGACAGATCTTGTTATTCCTCATTCTAAACATGTATTGCTTCTAATGGATATTTTGTTCTTGAGAGTTCTATGTAATTGAGTTTTTATTCTGATGTTTTCTTGGGTGATGGACCCTAGGAAGACCTGCAACAAGGGTTGTTTCAAAATGTGAAAAACATAGTGAGCATACTAAACAATAGGGCTGTGAATCTTTGGGCCCCACACGAAGTGGTTCAATTCTTGGTGGTAAGGATTCGATTCAGAATTAGTACTTTTTAAATAACATTGCGTGTCAGTTCTATGATCGACTACTTTCCTCCATAAAAAAAGATAACAGCTTCGATACATTTCTGTATTACTTAAAAGGAAACTAGTTTTGTTTAATAAAACTCTATCCAAATTTTAAATAGTCAAATACAAATAGGGCAATGAGAAGTATCCAACACTTCCCTTTTCTAAAGTAAATATGTAAAGCAGATCTGGGGCCGTACTTATCAAGCTTCTTAGAATGACTCCTAAGAAGTCTGCTAAGAGTTGACTTAAGAGTAAATAAATTCTTCGCTGAAAGCTGCACTTAAAAGTTAGTTATCAAGCGTCTTACTCACACTTTCAGCGAAGTGTAGGACTGAATCTTAAGTGTCACACTCAGAGCTGAAATACGACATTACTATGTGCCGTAAACGCAATTTTAGGTGACGTCATTTCTGTGTCCATAGAAATGACCAATCACGGAAGGGAATCCGTTGTCTAAGAATAAAGAAATATCTTGGAAATATTTAAGTGGACAATGGGAGTGTATATTTTGACAATAAACTACAAAATAATACAAAACAAACTAGTCCCCGCCGGCACTCACGCTACCGCTCCCTCTCTTCTCTCGCCCACACACTCACTGACGTCACTCACCTCACGGCCACACACATACGCTACTGTCATAACATTTTCTTTCCAATTCATTAATTAGGCAACTAATTTGAAACTGGTGTGGGTGGCTCTATATATACTAGCCCACTGCAATCGAAAAGTATTAAATATGTGACAAAAATAATATCCGCTCTGTCTAAACGAGACCGTTTGATCAGCTGCTCGTCATAAAAAAAAAAAAAAACATCGTTCCGTTCCCTGAATGTTGGCGCACGTCTCTCTCGCCTCAGTGCCATCCCCTGCTGGCAACTCCTAACCACTTAAGACACCTCTGAAGGTCTCTTAAATATCGTGGAGAGTAGGAGTGATTCTTAGACTTAAGAACGTTGATAAAAAGCTTTTATTCTTAAGTTTGAGAGTAGGACTAAATTTCGCAAATTCTCAGGACTTAAGTGTAAAATGGCACTCTAAGAAGCTTGATAAGTACGGCCCCTGGGCATTTACATCAACACACTCTTGTTTTAGTTCCTATGTTTCCTGAAGGCTACGTGTTCTATTTTACGTAAATGTGTACTGACATAATTTGGTCGGCATCTATGAGATTACCAAATTTGGTACATGTCCCAAAACATACTGTGTAGTTATTAGTTAATCATAAAAATGTGCACACGGTGACTTCCTGTTCACTGCAGAGTAAGCTTCAAAATAAAAGCAGTGTTTACAAAGAACATGATAAACATTCCGAGTTTATTGATAATCCAATTTATTTCACCATATGAAATACAATTTACTTCCCAAATTATTTATTTAATGTTGTTTATGGAGTATATTGTGAATAAATTGAGAAAAGAAAGTGAACAAAAGTGTCAGCAACGGCTATGTAAAGGGGTAGGATTAAATAAACTCTGCTGCTTCCTACTCTTTTTCGAACATGTTGAAGAGAAACTGGAATTTGTGATGTCATGTTGTAATTGTATGCATGTTCGAAATAAACTCAACATGATTTGCCTGAGTGGCTGGACAGAACACACACAAAAACAATTTTTTTTATTTTTTTAAAGAATAGTTACAAATCATTTAATTAGAAACCCCTACAAGACAACTTTACTTTTAGTAATAAGTAAACGGGTTACAAAGGCTCCTAATTTGGCTGCTGATGTATGCACTAACATATTTTCATTTTCCATTAATTGATTAACGTGGACCCCGACTTAAACAAGTTGAAAAACTTATTCGGGTGTTACCATTTAGTGGTCAATTGTACGGAATATGTACTGTACTGTGCAGTCTACTAATAAAAGTCTCAATCAATCCATCCATTGTATTCAGTCAAAATTATTAAGGAACAAGCGGTGGAAAAGGGAATATTAATCTACTTGTTCATCCGCTGTTAAAATCGGCTTACTAAGTTTTAACATGTTCTACTTACACTTCTGTTCAAATGTAATAATCACATATTCTTCTGTTTGGATACTTTACATTTAGTTTTGGGTGATTCTACAAATTTGTGTATGCATCCAATACCAAGTAGTTACAGGATCATACATTGGTCTTAAATTATTCTGTAATCTTCTGGGATGCCCATTTCTGAGTTTGTAAACAATAAAAAATAACAAAAGATTTTGTGATATAAAATCGATGTAATAATTGTAGTATCAACCAGAGGTGGGACCAAGTCATTGCTTTGCAAGTCACAAGTAAGTCTCAAGTCTTTGCCCTCAAGTCTCGAGTCAAGTCCCGAGTCAAGACAGGCAAGTCCCGAGTCAAGTCCAAAGTCAAGACTGGAAAGTCTCAAGTCAAGTCACAAGTCCTGCATTTTGAGTTTCGAGTCCTTTCAAGTCCTTTTAACCACAGACTAATATTTTTACACAGATTGTGTATGCTTTTAAAACGCTGTATCTATTTATTAAAACAAGTGCATTTGAAATAGCAGGAAAAAAAATAGTACTGACATTGCAATTCATAATAGCACTATTAACCAGTCATTTTAATAGTTTAAACATTTTTAAACATTTAACTCATTCCTTTACAGAATAAACACATTTGCAAAAACAAGTGCAACTGTACTTGTTTGTACAAAAGTGTTAACATTGTATTTCCATGGCATATTGCATTGTAACTAGTTCCACAGCAGTTTCTATTCTGTTCTTACCTTATCTCATTGATCTCATCTCATACTGTATGTGTGGTAATGTGTGCGTACACATGAAAAACATAACAAATACATGAACATAACAATGGACAGAGTTTTACTTTTTAGATGTCAGGGCCCTATGCAATATGTACACATATTCTTAATATAGTATACATTTTAACTGACCTTTATTTGACCATGTTTGTCTTTTTGTAGGTGGCTAAAATATGCGGTGCTGCTGACCGCCGTCTAACGTTATGTTACTGTGTGTGATACATTGACTAACGTAACGTTATATGTAGTTACCTCATGCAACCCTGCTTAAAAAAATCACTTGACAAAAAGTATGAATAAGGAAGCAAACTGCAGTGGACGCAACATATTGCTGTGTTTGAAATGATGTTATAACCATAGACATCTTATAAGTAGACGCAGTATTGGTTGCTGTGACGCGAGCAAATTGCATCTTGAAGTGGTGATGAGGAGCCGGCGAGCAGCCTAAACTGACAGTTGACAGGTAGAAAACAAAGATGCCGGGCTGGTGTTCAGCGTTTTCCTGCTCAAATGAGCGGACTGTTGAAAATAGGAATCGGGGGATTACTTTTCACAAGTAAGATTTAACATTAATGTACTTTTGGTTGTATTTTATGAAAATAACATTACCACAGAGTTAAGAAGGAGCAAAGATCTTCAATATTTGTATGTGAAAATCACAAACAAATCTTCTGGGGGAGGATGACGCCCCTACAGGGGTTTGGTTTACAAACTTTCAGCCCCACCTAAAACAAAATTCACCAGCCGCCACTGATTATGATGCATTCTCATTTTAGGCAAAATATAAGACAATACTTTCTTAACAGTATAATTGTAACCAGGAATAAGTCTTCAAGTAACAATATTCAAATACTAACATTGTTGGGTAAGACAGCATTTGGTTTTATTCTGAATCCAGTGAAACAGATTGGTGGTTTTAGCTGATATAAAGACTTTCAGGTGTTTATATATGTTTAAGTATTTGGCAGACGCTTTTATCCAAAGCGACATACATAAAAAATACATATATAACAATCACTGTAAACATTATCATTTAAGGGAAGAATGTAATACAAAATATCAATACAAAGTGTCAAGACAGAATAAACTCTCTGCTGCTGCAGCAACAGAGATACGGTCAATAAGATATATAGATATCTAATGTATTCATACATTGTTTATGTAGGATATAGGCATGTATATATAACGTAATTATATTGTTTCTTCAACTTAAAAATAGCTGACCGTTTTTTTCCCCCTTCTCTGGGCTTATATTCCCAGTTTTGATCTCGGACGTCTGGTCACTTATAGCATACACGAATATTCTATTACTGTTAAGCAAACTATGAATAATAAAACATGTGTCTGTTATCATAGCTACACGTATGACAAAAAAGCGCGTGAAAATGAGTGGTATTCAGTGAGGTAAAATGAATTAAATGCGCTGACAGTTCATTGCTCCTGCCAAATGAATTGCACTGAGTGGAGCGGATCACCACTCCAAGATGGCGGCCCCGCGTCTCGTCCGCGCCAGTAAGCAGTAGCGCTCGATGCTGCGTCTACTTATAAGATGTCTATGGTTATGACGTTAGCAGTGAGTTTACAGCCTCACTTATTTAACTACACAGCAAATAAAAGTCATGTTACTTAGCCAATAAACGTTAGCTTACATTCAAAACTTACCCTTCTTTGTGCAACTTCAAATGTCGAACGAAGTTGGAAGTTGTTGCGTCTCCGTCTGTAATATTCGAACTGCGTGATTTGCATACGGCAAATCGTTTTTTGTTGACCAAGTCGTAGTTTTTATACCCGAACGAAACCAACTTTGGTATAAATCTTTCTCACTGGCGCGTTGTTTGACAACTCTTGTTCATTGGTTGTCCTGCAATTTGATTGGCTGAATGCTGTGTGATGAAAACAATGTAGATCTAATTTGATTGGCTGTTGTACTGAGAGCACACACGCTGACACGCAGCACACACACTGATAGACAGACACGTACAAAATGAAAGCTACGGAGCGCTCCCAAATAACTTTTTAAACTTTAGGTTTTGGGGAAAGTAGCAAGTCATGTCAAGTCAAAAGGCTCAAGTCCAAGTGAAGTCACAAGTCATTGATGTTAAAGTCTAAGTCGAGTTGCAAGTCTCTTAACATTTTGTCAAGTCGAGTCTAAAGTCATCAAATTCATGACTCGAGTCTGACTCGAGTCCAAGTCATGTGACTCGAGTCCACACCTCTGGTATCAACTATATATGGCACCTTTACTTGGTATCGTTACAGTGGATGTTTGTATAATTCCACCCATTTGTTTACATTCAGGAGCGCTATTTCACTGTTAGCCGTTAGCTATTGTATCCTCCTACGGTGTGTCGTGGGGCATGTTTAGCTATTCCTCGTCCTCAGGGATGATACTTGCAAGAAATGTAGTTGTTACCACGGAGGCGAGGATTAGTGATTTTAGAAGTAGCTAAAACACCGCCGAGCGACGTTAGCCGCTAGCTAACTATGTTTTAGAGCAGTGGTCCCCAACCACCGGGCCGCACAAGAAATTTAAAAAAAAATTGTTTTATATTTTTATTAAATCAACATAAAAACACAATATATACATTCTATATCAATATAGATCAATACAGTCTGCAGGGATACAGTCCGTAAGCACACATGATTGAATTTCTTTATGAAAACAGAAAATTTAAAAAAATCTAACACCACCCCCCCCCCCCCCCCCCGGTCCGTGGGACAAATTTTCAAGCGTTGACCGGTCCCCAGTTACAAAAAGGTTGGGGACCACTGTTTTAGAGCACCGCTTGCAGTGTTTTTAGCTATACCTTTTTATTAGTTTTAAAACCAAAATACATCCATTTTCACGCTGTTTCTGCTTGTAAGTGCAGTGTGGGTTTTAACTAACATGTGCCTCAGCTTGTAAAAAAAGTAACGGTTTGTTTGATTGATTGATTGAAACTTTTATTAGTAGATTGCACAGTACAGTACATATTCCGTACAATTGACCACTAAATGGTAAACACCCGAATAAGTTTTTCAACTTGTCCACGTTAACCAATTCACGGTATTTATCAAAGGCAGTATAGTCAACCAATACCTCAAAGACTGTAAAATTGAAGCACAGTAGTTCTTGTTGTCATTATTAGTGAATGATTAGGCAAAAGCATCATGTTCCATGTTTTTAATACACCCCCTCAGATCTACATCACATGCCGACTGAAGGCCACCACTCTCGCTACTCCTGTCGACTTGCAGCACAAAGCCTGTTCATTCTTAACCGAAGCTAAAAGGTTAGTAACAAGTACATCTTATACAAATATCCTATCGACAACGAGCAGCTTGCATGTTTTGGAAAGTTGTACATATATATATATTTTTTTTCCATGGGGGGACAGATGGGTGGCGTCGGGTGGAGACAACAACGTGTGTAGCTGCTGTGACAGCGGCTGCAGCGAGCAGAGGCGGAAAAGGGGCGTTGCAGAAGATGCTGGTATGTTGACCGAACCACAGCCTGGTAGCTACAAACTTTTTGAATGTAGAATATTAAAAGATCACAAGGAAGCCACTTTGATACATTTTGTACATAATAGATCAGAAGGTGTCCTGATCAACGTTCCCTTAAGATGCCGCGCACAAAATCAAAGTCCACTTGAACGCTAAACAAAATAAACACATAAATGATTCTGTATGATTTTGCAAAGCAACTGAGTGACCGGTGGCGACAAGCAGCCACAACGTGATTGTTCGTCAACACTTTTTAATTATTCGAACGTCTGTCGAGACGCTTTAAGGAGGACAGAAATGTATTACTTTACTTGAGCAAAACTGTTTGTTGGCCGTAACCACACCAGAAACTGGTCGTTTTCCGCCTTACAAACCAGGGGCCGTACTTATCAAGCTTCTTAGAATTACTCCTAAGAAGTCTGCTAAGAGCTGACTTAAGAGTAAATAAATTCTTCGCTGAAAGCTACACTTAAAAGTTAGTTATCAAGCGTCTTACTCACACTTTCAGCGAAGTGTAGGACTGAATCTTAAGTGTCACACTCAGAGCTGAATTACGACATTACTATGTGCCGTAAACGGAATTTTAGGTGACGTCATTTCTGTGTCCATAGAAATGACCAATCACGGAAGGGAATCCGTTGTCTAAGAATAAAGAAATATCTTGGAAATATTTAAGTGGACAATGGGAGTGTATATTTTGACAATAAACTGCAAAATAATACAAAACAAACTAGTCCCCGCCGGCACTCACGCTACCGCTCCCTCTCTTCTCTCGCCCACACACTCACTGACGTCACTCACCTCACGGCCACACACATACGCTACTGTCGTAAAATTTTCTTTCCAATTCATTAATTAGGCAACTAATTTGAAACTGGTGTGGGTGGCTCTATATATACTAGCCCACTGCAGACACATGCAGAAATCAACAAGGAATGGAAAAGTATTAAATCTGTGACAAAAATAATATCCGCTCAGTCTAAACGATACCGTTTGATCAGCTGCTCGTCATCAAAAAAAAAAAAACATTGTTCCGTTCCCTGAACGTTCGCGCACGTCTCTCTCGCCTCAGTGCCATCCCCTGCTGGCAACTCCTAACCACTTAAGACACCTCTGAAGGTCTCTTAAATATCGTGGAGAGTAGGAGTGATTCTTAGACTTAAGAACGTTGATAAAAAGCTTTTATTCTTAAGTTTGAGAGTAGGACTAAATTTCGCAAATTCTCAGGACTTAAGTGTAAAATGGCACTCTAAGAAGCTTGATAAGTACGGCCCCAGGCCAAATACCAACTCTTTGTCATCCGCCATATCAACAGCAGCCACTCGCTGTCTCTCACCTGCACCAACACACCCACATAAGGCACTTAACTAGTAATGCGTTTATGCCCACACAAAAAGTCGGACAACTCCAACACCACACAGTGTAATTCCAGGTCGTTACACTATGACTCCCCAATCAGATATGTGCTTATTCTCCTGTCATTTACTATGAATATTAATCGTGAAATGCTGTTATTAGATTACAGAAATGCTAATAAAAAAGATATATTTTACAGGAATGTACACTTTATCCCATGATTACATCTCATTGTGCAACATGTGAATGTTTTAAAGGGAACTAAATGTGATTTTAAATGGGTACAAGTTATTTCCCCCACCAGACATACAATACTGTGATACATAGCTCATAAAAAACAGATATTTTTGTTATTTTCATTGCAAGTGGGCCAAATAATTTAGAAAATAAGTAGTGTAACGCCCTAATAGCTAGCTTGAATAATTAGAAAATGGTCTCATAAAAATGACTGTCATTTAATCCGAAGTTGGTAGAGTGGCCGTGCTAGCAATCGGAGGGTTGCTGGTTACTGGGGTTTAATCCCCACCTTCTACCATCCTAGTCACGTCCGTTGTGTCCTTGGGCAAGACACTTCACCCTTGCTCCTGATGGCTGCTGGTTAGCGCCTTGCATGGCAGATCCCTCCATCAGAGTGTGAATGTGTGTGTGAATGGATGAATGTGGAAATACTGTCAAAGCGCTTTGAGTACCTTGAAGGTAGAAAAGCGCTATACAAGTATAACCCATTTATCATTTATTTATTTATTACTTGTTATGATGTTAGGTTTGGGACATGTGTGATGCTGCTATGGCTACACTGAATGCCCAGGGAGTTTTAGCATTCGCTCAGGCACATGAAAAATTAGAGGGAACATTGGTCCTGATGCATCTTTTTTTAAATTCTGATGCCGATATTGGGGCGTTGAGTATTGTCCGATACTGATGTTAAGCTGATACAATATCAGTCTCAATCACACGCACTTGTATGTTTAATTAGGGCTGTCAAACTTCTGATTAAGCACAAAAACTTACTGCATTATTCATGCATCAATGCTGATTAATAATTTATTTTGACCACACGTGCTCCTTTGCCTTAACTGGAGGTGACATCACAGCGGTCGTTCTCAAATAGTGGGGCGGGCCCCCCTGGGAACATGCTTTATCAGTATCATGCTTCGAAAAGCAAACATGCTCATTGTAGTCATACATCCTGACGTTCTCGTTTTGATTTTTTTTTTTTAAATCAGCAAAAATTGTTGTATTCATTTTTATTTTGTCAAAGATTTTTCAATTTGAATGTATTTGAGTTGATTTTTAATTTTTCAGTATCAAATGGTTTAAGTCGGTCAAAATATTTGTAATTGAAAAATTCAAGGCAAATTAATGCACTTTGCATCTTTTGTTATTGTTTGTAAGTTGATTTATTTCTTTGTTCTTGTCTTTATTGTTAATAAGGATACAATGTTATGCAGGGATGTACTTGTAACAATTTTAAAGACAAATTATACTATTTATAGTCACAGCGGAGAGGTTGGGGGGGACACGAAATGTTTTCTTCTTACTCAGGTCAATGCATACTGTACGTCATTGCCAAGATGAGCGAGGAGTCTGACTGGTTTTCTTGCTGGCAAATGTTCCTTCAAAATACACCCTGACGGGACTTCAGATCAAACGGTTTGCAAATAAAATAAATTATCTGCATTCAATTAAACATTTAGAAAACGTTCCTGTAAAACATTCTGATGGCAGAATTGCATTTTGTGTCTCAACATTGGGGTCTTTTTTTAAAGTTAATTTAAATTCCGCACGCAAGTAGATAACTGCAAATGATTGTGATGAATCAAAATGTAAATAAAATATGGCACCATTAACATTTTAGAAAAGGCTTGATCAAGTGAAATTACTTGGAACAATGGTAAGTATGAAAATGCTAACCTATTAACTGTCTGGAATGGACGTAGGATGTCTTAAAATGGAAGAGTGGTAATTGTTTTCGGCAACACTTAAGGGCTCATGATACAGTAAATTGAATGATACGGACACATTTGTTACTGGATACTTTCTAATACGCTTTTTTTTTTTTTGCCTTGGAGACCAAGTAATATACAACTCAAATTATTTGATACTTGTTAATATTGTCAAATGTGTTTCAGACTACAATATTGTTTAGTTCAGGGGTGTCCAAACTTTTTCCACTGAGGGCCGCACACGGAAAAATTTAAGCATGCGGGGGCCATTTTGATATATTTTATTTTCAAACCTTGACAAAATATATGGAATTTTTTTTTTAACCTTTAGGGCTCCTGGGGACCATACAGGGTCTCAGTCATTAAAATGTTAAAAATAAGTCAAATTATTATTTTTTAATTAACGCTCTATATCAACTTCACGTTGATATAAAGTAAAAAAAAAAAAAAAGCCTTTTCTGTTAAAGACAACTCAGTTTTTTTTATAGTAAAACTGAAATATGCAGTATTTAGTATTAGAGCCTTAAAAGATTAATAATGCAGGACACCATTGATTTTAATTCTTTAATATGTTTGAGCTTTGCTTCTTCCTACTCCTTTTCGGGCATGATGTAAATGAAATGATGAAATTGTGTGATGTATTATGATGTAAATGTGTTCATGTTCGAAATAAACTAAAAGAAAGAAAGAAAGTAATCACAGTGAAAAGTTAAATAAAATCCTAATAAATATATTTGGGATCCAAAAGGTCCCCCACTCATAAAGTGATACATTTTTTAGTTTTTTTTATACTTTTAACACTTAAATTACGAGATCAACTTCAGATATATCTGTCGATTTTACGTTTGAACTATTATTTTGTTAGTTTTATGCTCTTTTGTCAAATAAAACTTTGATGTTTCTATATGGCAACCACACAATATATGCAATATTTTTTCCACATAAAACATTTTAAAGTGATATTTTTTAAGTAATAATTCATTATAACATATTTTGTCTTTTTTTTTTTTTTTTAGCAATTGCAAAAAAAGAAAAATAAACAAAGACAAAAGAAAACAAACAGCCTGCATGGCAGCTTTGTGTCAATATTGCAACTTTTTTTTGTTAGATTTCACCTCATTCCACTTTTTTTTAAATGTTTTTTTAAATTTTTGCAATTGTTGCAGAATGTGTGGCGGGCCGGTAAACAATTAGCTGCGGGCTGCAAATGGCCCCCGGGCTGCACTTTGGACACCCCTGGTTTAGTTAGTGACACTTATGTATGTCTAGCTTGTGTGCTATTGTGTGTTCAGCTGTTGTGTAGCCGCCCGCTCCTACTAGCCTATTGTCCAACTTTGCAAACGTATGCGCGCTAAACAGAGAGCTTATATTGAATTTACATTTTAGATGCTATTTTGGTATTTTATATGCTAACCAGTATAATCCTCTTATTTTTCCTGGTATCAGACTATTTATAAATGTTGATGCATTTTATCTCCACAATAACCAAAAACAAGCGATGTGGCAAAAAGGCACCTTGGACACCACTGTTTGAGCCTTTCATTGCCATTTGGAAGTCTAGTATCTCTTTGACTGACCCCTTCCTTCTTCCACCTTGTAATGGAAGGTGTTGTGCAGTGGAAGGGGACAGCTGCCGTGGGCCCCATTCAGGTGGAAGAGAACACGCTAACACAAGTGTCACCGCCAGAGTCCAACTCTTCACGTCAGGCTGGAGAAGCGGCACACGCAGGTGTGAAGGCAGAGCGCGGCCATGTATTGTGTACCTTCTCAACTATGTTGTTCTTCATCTCCCCTTCAGCTACCTCCTTCCCATCTTTAGTCATGCTGTGCGTAGCGGGCGCAGCACTGGCTATGGTGCTGCTCGCCGTCATGGGTGCTGCCGTTTGCAGCAGAGTGCGCAAACCCACAAGAAAGGTTTGCACCTGACTGAGGACAATAAAAAAATGTTTACGCTCACGACTTGCGCTCGTTATTTTTCTTTCTCTTGAAACAAGCATAACCATTGTCGTCTTATCCTTGGACAGAGGTCCACTATTCAAAACATTACGTTCCCCTATGACCATTTTGTTGGCACTAGTGCAACAACGCCGGAAATGTGTCCCATGAAAAACCGTCCGACCGGAACTCTCTAATAACTAAAGTTCCGCGGGTGAATAATGTAAACTCGCTACACTGGTAGTTTTTAGCGCTTCCATAGCGAGATATAAGTAAGAACTTTACACTACTTTATATTAGAAATGGCAACAGCAGAGGGTGAATGCCCCATGACAAGATGACTACTACGTTGTTGACACGGACTACAGTGGCGGACGTGCGTACATTTTCAGGACTTATGCAGATCTCAAATACAGATCAGCAGGTACCAGAAGGTAAAAGTTGTTTTTGCGTAATATCGTGAAACAAAACGCCAGATAATATGCCTGCTAACGGGTGCCATTTTGCGGTCCTTATACACGCACCATAGTAATACTTGCATCTCTGACTACGGTAGCCGTAATGGTCCGACAATCCATCAAGCGGTGCGGCTTCAAAGTCATACTAAAACATTTTGACAGATATTTGAGTGCCTTGTGTAATGTTCTTTATTTTCAAGGGAACATTGAAAGTTTTGGTGTTTACTGGCGTCATATTGCAGTCTACACGTATCTCTTATATGTGACTACCATCTAGGGTTGCAAAGGGGTGGAAAGTTAAAAGGTAAAATTCCGGAAATTTACCACGGGAAGTTAAGCTCGGGAAGTTTGGAAATTTTGACCATTTTTTGATTATTCAAAGTTGGACACCGTCCATCTTATTCTGTAGAATAAGATGAGAAGCTTGTAAAACACTAATGCAATATAAATAGTCAGCTAAACAATTGGAGTAGTCTTTAAAACTATTTTATTGATGGACAAATTAATAGAAATAGGCTAGATGAATAAATGAACACTCAATCAGCATGCTGTATCAAACTATAACCTACATTCTTGTATGACAACAGAAGGCAGAGGACACTACACGTTTTGATTTAGTATTTGCTAGTTGAACTTTACAGACCACCAAAAAAGGTAAATTCAGATCGCTAACGTTGTTAGCATAAATGAATGGGATTTAACATAGAGAAAATTAGCATTACGGCTAACGGAGAAATATTTTTGGTTCATTGTGAGACTGGTGGTACATAAAACTAGCTAGCTAGAGATATTGGCCCCAAACTCATTTAACAAGTACAGGAACAGCTAGTTAGCTTGAGTGGAAGTCTGCTGGAGTAGTCTACAGTCATACAGTAACAAGCAATTACACCTCTATTGAACTTGAATACCATAGATCAAATATATTTACCCTAGTAATATCACCAAAATGTACCTGACTGGATGAAGTCCTTGGGCTCAAATACTAGTGTGGCCTGTAGTGTGTAGCATGCTGGGAATAATCTGTGCATGTGATGGAAGAATGCACTGCACATGTGATGGAGGAATGCACAGTGCAGGGTTGAAATTCAACTGAATTTGCATTAAATCAGGTTGTTTTAGCTAATAATCATGCTGCAAGATCTAGTATGTTGCATTCAATGTTTATTCCCATTAATTTCCCATTCATTCCCGTTAATTCCCCTGGAAAGTTTCCAACTTTGAATATTCCCGGAATTTTGCAACCCTACTACCATCTACTGGTCACACTCATCATTGCACCATGTACCAAATTAAATTGCTTCGAGGTCGGTAAGCACAACCAGAATTATTCTGTACATTTTTGAGAAAATTAAAGGATTTTAAAGGCCTACTGAAAGCCACTACTACCGACCACGCAGTCTGATAGTTTATATATCAATGATGAAATCTTAACATTGCAACACATGCCAATACGGCCGGGTTAGATTAGTAAAGTGCAATTTTAAATTTCCCGCAAAATATCCTGCTGTAAACGTCTCGGTATGATGACGTTTGCGCGTGACGTCACGGATTGTAGCGGACATTTTGGGACACCATTGTGGCCAGCTATTAAGTCGTCTGTTTTCATTGCAAAATTCCACAGTATTCTGGACATCTGTGTTGGTGAATCTTTTGCAATTTGTTTAATGAACAGTGAAGACAGCAAAGAAGAAAGCTGTAGGTGGGAAGCGGTGTATTAGCAGCCGGCTGCAGCAACACAAACATGTAGCCGGTGTTTCATTGTTTACATTCCCGAAATATGACAGTCAAGCTTTACCATTGGCCTGTGGAGAACTGGGACAACAGAGACACTTAACAGGACTACTTTGAGTTGGATACGCGCCATCGTGAGTACGCAGCTGCGGCTTCCAAACATTTGATCACTTGCCCGTACGTGCGTGCCGCTATGCTATCTATCTATGTGCATGTCACGTATGTAATTTTGGGGAAATATATGTGCTGTATCAACTTTGCGGAGGTGAACGGTACTTCGGGCTGTGGGATTGAGTGTGTTTTGCGGGTGTTTGAGTTGTATTGGCGGGTTATATGGACGGGAGGGGGGAGGTGTTTCTAACGCGGATTAATTTGTGGCATATTAAATATAAGCCTGGTCGTGTTGTGGCTAATAGAGTATATATATGTCTTGTGTTTATTTAATGTTTTAGTCATTCCCAGCTGAATATCAGGTCCCACCCGCCTCTCACAGCATCTTCCCTATCTGAATCGCTTCCACTGCCCTCTAATCCTTCACCCTCACTTTCCTCATCCACAAATCTTTCATCCTCGCTCAAATTAATGGGGTAATCGTCACTTTCTCGGTCCGAATCGCTCTCGCTGCTGGTGGCCATGATTGTAAACAATGTGCAGATGTGAGGAGCTCCACAACCTGTGACGTCGCGCTACTTCCGGTACAGGCAAGGCTTTTTTATCAGCGACCAAAAGTTGCGAACTTTATCGTCGATGTTCTCTACTAAATCCTTTCAGCAAAAATATGGCAATATCGCGAAATGATCAAGTATGACACATAGAATGGACCTGCTATCCCCGTTTAAATAAGAAAATCTCATTTCAGTAGGCCTTTAAGTGCGCCTTATAGTCCGAAAAATACGGTATGTTTAATGCAGGGGTCACCAACTTTTTTGAAACCAAGAGCTACTTCTTGGGTACTGATTAATGCGAAGGGCTACCAGTTTGATACACACTTAAATAAATTGCCAGAAATGGCCAATTTGCTCAATTTACCTTTAACTCTATGTTATTATTAATAATTAATGATATTTACACTTAATTGAACGGTTTAAAAGAGGAGAAAACAAGAAAAAAATTACAATTAAATTTTGAAACATAGTTTATTTTCAATTTCGACTCTTTAAAATTCAAAATTCAACCGAAAAAAAGAAGAGAAAAACTAGCTAATTCGAATCTTTTTGAAAAAATTAAAAAAAGATAATTCGTAAATTTTCCTGATTAAAATTAATTTTAGAATTTTGATGACATGTTTTAAATAGGTTAAAATCCAATCTGCACTTTGTTAGAATATATAACAAATTGGACCAAGCTATATTTCTAACAAAGACAAATCATTATTTCTTCTAGATTTTCCAGAACAAAAATTTTAAAAGAAATTCAAAAGACTTTGAAATAAGATTTAAATTTGATTCTACAGATTTTCTAGATTTGCCAGAATATTTTTTTTGAATTTTAATCATAAGTTTGAAGAAATATTTCACAAATATTCTTCGTTGAAAAAACAGAAGCTAAAATGAAGAATTAAATTAAAATGTATTTATTCTTTACAATAAAAAAATTAATTTACTTGAACATTGATTTAAATTGTCAGGAAAGAAGAGGAAGGAATTTAAAAGGTAAAAAGGTTTATGTGTTTAAAAATCCTAAAATCATTTTAAGGTTGTATTTTTTCGCTAAAATTGTCTTTCTGAAAGTTATATTAAGGAAAGTAAAAAAAAAAAATAATGAATTTATTTAAACAAGTGAAGACCAAGTCTTTAAAATATTTTCTTGGATTTTCAAATTCTATTTGAGTTTTGTCTCTGTTAGGATTAAAAATGTCAGGCAAAGCGAGACCAGCTTGCTAGTAAATAAATACAATTTAAAAAATAGAGGCAGCTCACTGGTAAGTGCTGCTATTTGAGCTATTTTTAGAACAGGCCAGCGGGCTACTCATCTGGTCCTTACGGGCTACTCATCTGGTCCTTACGGGCACCACGTTGGTGACCCCTGGTTTAATGTATCATAGGATTTCCTGTTAAAATAAAGCCAATAATGACATTTTGTGGTCACCTTTGTTCCGAAAAGTATCGAAATACATTTTGTTAGCGATACCAAACGCACAGGTAGATTCTGGGGCGCCTTCGCCCCGTTAAAAGCTGTTGTGTCCAAACTTTGCAGGAAACGACTTAGGCATAAAACGTACAAAGGGAACTTCATTGCTTCATCCATCTACATATACAAGTAGGGATGTCCGATAATGGCTTTTTGCCCATATCCGATATTCCGATATTGTCCAACTCTTTAATTACAGATACCGATATCAACCGATACCGATATCAACCGATATATGCAGTCGTGGAATTAACACATTATTATGCCTAATTTGGACAACCAGGTATGGTGAAGATAAGGTACTTTTTTTAAAAATTAGTAAAATAAGATAAATAAATTAAAAACATTTTCTTGAATAAAAAAGAAAGTACAACAATATAAAAACAGTTACATAGAAACTAGTAATGAATGAAAATTAGTAAAATTAACTGTTAAAGATTAGGGGCCGTACTTATCAAGCTTCTTAGAATTACTCCTAAGAAGTCTGCTAAGAGTTGACTTAAGAGTAAATAAATTCTTTGCTGAAAGCTGCACTTAAAAGTTAGTTATCAAGCGTCTTACTCACACTTTCAGCGAAGTGTAGGACTGAATCTTAAGTGTCACACTCAGAGCTGAATTACGACATTACTATGTGCCGTAAACGGAATTTTAGGTGACGTCATTTCTGTGTCCATAGAAATGACCAATCACGGAAGGGAATCCGTTGTCTAAGAATAAAGAAATATCTTGTAAATATTTAAGTGGACAATGGGAGTGTATATTTTGACAATAAACTACAAAATAATACAAAACAAACTAGTCCCCGCCGGCACTCACGCTACCGCTCCCTCTCTTCTCTCGCCCACACACTCACTGACGTCACTCACCTCACGGCCACACACATACGCTACTGTCATAACATTTTCTTTCCAATTCATTAATTAGGCAACTAATTTGAAACTGGTGTGGGTGGCTCTATATATACTAGCCCACTGCAGACACATGCAGAAATCAACAAGGAATCGAAAAGTATTAAATCTGTGACAAAAATAATATCCGCTCTGTCTAAACGATACCGTTTGATCAGCTGCTCGTCATCAAAAAAACAACAACATTGTTCCGTTCCCTGAACGTTCGCGCACGTCTCTCTCGCCTCAGTGCCATCCCCTGCTGGCAACTCCTAACCACTTAAGACACCTCTGAAGGTCTCTTAAATATCGTGGAGAGTAGGAGTGATTCTTAGACTTAAGAACGTTGATAAAAAGCTTTTATTCTTAAGTTTGAGAGTAGGACTAAATTTCGCAAATTCTCAGGACTTAAGTGTAAAATGGCTCTCTAAGAAGCTTGATAAGTACGGCCCTAGTACTATTAGTGGACCAGCAGCACGCACAATCATGTGTGCTTACGGACTGTATCCCTTGCAGACTGTATTGATATATATTGATATATAATGTAGGAACCAGA
The DNA here is from genome assembly GCF_033978785.1 of Entelurus aequoreus. Classification (NCBI taxonomy): domain Eukaryota; kingdom Metazoa; phylum Chordata; class Actinopteri; order Syngnathiformes; family Syngnathidae; genus Entelurus; species Entelurus aequoreus. Next base: position 86,924,573 of record NC_084731.1, on the reverse strand, counting down.
ATATTAATAACAGAAAGAAACAACCCTTTTGTGTGAATGAGTGTAAATGGGGGAGGGAGGTTTTTTGGGTTGGTGCACTAATTGTAAGTGTATCTTGTGTTTTTTATGTTCATTTAATTAAAAAATACAAAAAAAAAACGATACCGATAATTAAAAAAAACGATACCGATAATTTCCGATATTACATTTTAACGCATATATCGGCCGATAATATCGGCAGGCCGATATTATCGGACATCTCTATATACAAGTGCTGGATAGTGGGCTCCAGCGTAATGAATGATAAAGTCTGCACACTTCAGTGTGCTCACTTCAACCTCAGACCAAAAAGAAAGGGCCTCTCGAGTCAAATAGAAATGTAACAACACTGCTTCCGTACCGCGAGACAAAACGCAAAATGCCATCTCGGTAACAACAGCCATATTTCAGCCTCTCCCTGTAACCCCCCCACCCCCCCCTACTGGGCAGGCAACCCCTTCCTCCAGCGTTCTCTACTCACAAAATGGGGCTCATCATGAACTGTTGCTCACGTGCCCGGGAAGACGAATAGACATAATTAAAAAGGCCATAAAGGCAAGAGCAGAGGCTTTTATTGCAGTAATATGTGGAGGGCTGATTTAATGGGGTGTTTGCTCCCTTGTGCAGAGCTGATGGCTGCCTTCGTTTACTGCCAGTGGCAACGCTGACCCCCTCCCATCGCCCACACACCAGAGGCTAGTAGAAAGCAATATCTAATGATGCACCGGCATGGAAGCGTGACAGACGCACATCTGTAAGCCTTTCCCTGAAAACAACCGTGATGTAGGGTTCTTATGATTGCTAATGAGATAATACAGCAAAACAAGGATTTTAAGTATAATCTAGTGCATCGCAGACGCCGGCTTTAATGTTTATTTTTCCCTCCGCACATACAAAACCCTCCCGCAGCGTAGCGAGGAATCAGCCGAGCGTAGGAAGGTGGTAATGTCTTGCTTTTAGTGCCGAGCGCACATGTTAACAGCGGTGCGGACCCGGGCTGATGAAGTGGCAAAAGGGTACTACTCTCCTACCCCCCCTCCCCGCCCCAGACAGGATGTATGACCCTCAAAGGGAAGAGCAAGTATACGTCCACACAAGTGCGCACCATCAACTCTAATGGAGTGTGTGAGAGCAGTGGGGAGCAGGGAGTGTATTGTATTGCTGTATTGTTCCCCGCTATGGATGCAGAACTCAAACTGCAGCATCAACTCGAAATGTTGCGACTTTAAGGGTACATTTGGAAAACAACCTGAAACTGGTCCTGTTCACACGGATCGGCAAAAAGGCTCGGGGGCCAGATCTGGCCCGCCACGTCATTTAATGTGGCCCGCAAAATATTAATTCTTACTAATTATATTCATTGTTTCCATTTTGACGGATAAAATAACGATGTAATGCGTGCAATTGCATATGTTTTAAACTTTGATATTATCGACTCATGCTACTAATATTATGTTTATATATTTATTCAGAATCGATTCCTGATTTACCAAGATTCTCGATTTAAACTAACGTATTAATTGGTATAATAATTACAGTAGGTAAGGCTGTATTTTTGTCTCATCCTTCACTTTAAATGTAGCAGTACCAAAATGTATTTTGATACTTTTCTAAATAAAGGGGACCACAAAAAATGTCATTATTGGCTTTATTTTCAACAAAAAATCTTACGGTACATTAAACATATGTTTCTTATTGCAATCGAAGAACAATTGTGTCCTTAAATAAAATAGTGAACATACTAAACACCTTGTATTTTAGTAGTAAGTAAGCAAACAAAGGCTCCTAATTTAGCTGCTGACATATGCAGTAACATATTGTGTCATTTCCCATTCTATTTTGTCAACATTATGAGGGACAAGCGGTAGAAAATGGATTATTGATCCACTTGTTCAATTACTGTTAATATCTGTTTGTTTCATCTACACTTCTGTTCGAATTTAATAAACATTTATTATTTCTATTGTTTGGATGCTTTACATAAGTTTTAGCTGATACCACAAATTTGGGTATCGATTTGATACGAAATAGTTACAGGATCATACCTTGGTCATATTTAAAGGGCTCCTGAGTTTATAAATATAATATGAATTAAAAAAAAAAGATTTTGTGATGATAAAAAATATCGATTTGTAGTATCGACTAGATACGCTCTTGTACTTGGCATCATTACAGGGGATGTCAGGTGTACATCCACCCATGGCATTTGTTTACACTAGGAGCGCTAGCTTGCTGTTAGCAGTTAGCTATCCTCCTACGGTGTGTAGTGAAGCATGTTTAGCTATTCCTCGTCCTGCAGGGATGATACTTGTAAGAAACGTACTTTATTTGTCGCCATGGAGGCGAGGATTAGTGATTTAGAAGTAGCTAAAACCCTGCCATCTGCGGATGGATGTTAGCCGCTAGCTAGCTCGCCATGTTTTAAAGCACCTCTTTTACAGCACCGTTTCAGTGTTATAACTTCACCTTTATCGTTAGTTTTTAAGCCAAAATGCATCCAATCTCCCTTTTCTGCCTACACACTGTGTCTGCTTGTAAGTACTCTGTGATTGTGCACTGCCGAACATGCTCCTCTGCTCGTAAAACCAGCAATGTTAAGAAAAGGGAACCATATTTTTTAGAGGCAGCACAGTACCGTTTATGATTCATTAGTACTTTACCGGTATACGGTACAACCCTAATATACGTATATATGTATATATATGTATATATATATATATATATATATATATATATATATATATATATATATATATATATATATATATATATACTATATTGGCAAAAGTATTTGACCACCTGCCTTGACTCACATATGAACTTGGAAGTGCCATCCCATTCCTAACCCATGGGGTTCAATATGATGTCGGTCCACCTTTTGCAGCTATTACAGCTTCAACTCTTCTGGGAAGGCTGTCCACAAGGTTGCAGAGTGTCTTTATTGGAATTTTCGACCATTCTTCCAAAAGCACATTGGTGAGGTCACACACTGATGTTGGTGGAGAAGGCCTGGCTCTCAGTCACCGTTCTAATTCATCCCAAAGGTGTTCTATCGGGTTCAGGTCAGGACTCTGTGCAGGCCAGTCAAGTTCATCCACACCAGACTCTGTCATCCATGTCTTTATGGACCTTGCTTTGTGCACTGCTGCACAGTCATGTTGGAAGAGGAAGGGGCCCGCTCCAAACTGTTCCCACAAGGTTGGGAGCATGGAATAGTCCAAAATGTTTTGGTATCCTAGAACATTCAAAGTTCCTTTCACTGGAACTAAGGGGCCAAGTCCAACTCCTAAAAAACGACCCTACACCATAATTCCTCCTCCCCAAAATTTCACACTCGGCACAATGCAGTTCAAAATGTACCGTTCTCCTGGCAACATCCAAACCCAAACCCAGATGAAAAAGCATGATTCATCACTCCAGAGAAGGTGTCTCCACTGCTCTAGAGTCCAGTGGCGACGTGCTTTACACCACTGCATCCGACACTTTGCATTGGACTTGGTGATGTATGGCTTAGATGCAGCTGTTCGGCCATGGAAACCCATTCCATGAAGCTCTCTGCGTACTGTACGTGGGCAAATTGGAAGGTCACATGAAGTTTGGAGCTCCGTAGCAACTGACTGTGCAGAAATTCGGCGACTTCTTTGCACTATGCGCTTCAGCATCCGCTGACCCCTATCTGTCAGTTTACGTGGCCTACCACTGCGTGGCTGAGTTGCTGTTGTTCCCAAACTCTTCCATTTTCTTATAATAAAGCCGACAGTTGACTTTGGAATATTTAGGAGCGAGGAAATTTCACGACTGGATTTGTTGCACAGGTGGCATCCTATGACAGTTCCACGCTGGAAATCACTGAGCTCCTGAGAGCGGCCCATTCTTCCACAAATGTTTGTAGAAACAGTCTCCGTGCCTACACTGCAAAAAGTCAGTGTTTGAAAACAATAAAAAACTATTTAAAAAATGAGGGGTATTTTACTTGAACTAAGCAAAATTATCTGCCAATAGAACAATAACATTTGTCTTGTCAAGACTTTCCAAAACAAGTAAAATTAGCTAACCTCAATGAACCCCAAAATACCTTAAAATAAGTATACTCTCACTAATAACAAGTGCACTTTTCTTGATAGAAAAAACTAATATGAGACCTTTTTTCTCAATATGTTGAAAAATGTTCTTAAATTAAGTAAATGCTAGTGCCATTATCTTGACATAATGATATGCGCTCGGCATTACATTTCTTGAAACCAGCAAACTTATACTAAAAACGAGTTTATTTTTCTTAATGGAAAGGCAACAAGGCAACCGCTTGTTACTCTCGGGGTCTCCTAGCTGCTCAGGCAAATCATATTGTCTAAAAATGCATTTTCCCATCGATTACATGACATCATCGCGCCAAGTGCGTGCTCTTTCAGTCATTAGTGCGCAAGGAATATATATATATATATATATATATATATATATATATATATATATATATATATATATATATATATATATATATATATATATATATATATATATATATGTATGTGTGGGAAAAAATCACAAGACTATTTCATCTCTACAGGCCTGTGGAGATGAAATAGTCTTGTGATTTTTTCCCACACATACATATTACGCTCTACCACGGTATCGAGCACTATTTTTTGGATAATCTAATTAAGACATATATATATATATATACATATATATATATATATATATATATATATATATATATATATATATATATATATATATATATATATATATATATATATATATGTATAATTTTTTATTTTTTATTTTTTGTGCATGAACTATTTCTGTTCAAAATTGTTTGAAATGTCACATGTTAAATATTAGTTTACTGTACTGTGCCAACTGTACTACTATATGAGTACGTGTTTTCTATTGTTTCATTGAAAATAAAATAGCAAAGTCCATTTGGCTGTCATCTGTTTTAATTATGAGACATAATTGTATCAGTCATGATTTTTTATTTCATGCTTGAAATAAGACATTTTTACTTTGAAAAAGCAGTTTTATACTTGTGAGTGTTGACGAACCGGCTTTGCAACAGTTGATATTCTAGTTGTAAGTGTGTTTTACTCAATATAGGTCATAAAATCTCAGCAACAAGCTGTAATATCTTACTGAGATAATTTAGGACCAAAACACTTAAAACAAGTAAAACACTCTAACATAAAATCTGCTTAGTGAGAAGAATTATCTTATCAGACAGAAAATAAGCAAATATCACCCTTATTTGAGATATTTAATCTTACTTAGATTTCAGTTTTTGCAGTGTAGGTGCTTGATTTTATACACCTGTGGCCGGGCCAAGTGATTAGGACACCTGATTCTCATCATTTGGATGGGTGGCCAAATACTATTGGCAATATAGTGTATGTACTCATCTCTAGAAGCAGGTCAATTTTGCAGACAGTAAATGTTTTTGTGATCTGTCATTATCATTTTGAATGCTGTGATGAGGTGGAGACTTGTCCAGGGTGTACACTGCCTTCTCCCCGAAAGTAGCTGGGATAGGCTCCAGCACCCCCGTGACCCCGGGAGGGACAAGCGGTATAAAATGAATGGATGGACACTTCCACATGCCATGCCAGTCCACTGTAGGCACATTCTCTCATTTCCAATGAGCATTTACAGCGGAAATATGAACATTTTTCCAAATACTTTTTTGTTTTCAGGCTCCGAAATCCAGTCGAAGGAGAGTGAAAGCTGACTATCACTGACAAATGGACTTCAGATATATGCACCCCTTCAATTCGTAAGCTCACACGGCTCTTTTTAAAGCTATCGCAGCCTGCTCAAGTGTGGAGCGTGCACATGCACACAGACACGCCTGTGACCTCTGCTCAGGCCCATAATTAACCCTCTTAATTAAGAGAGGGAGGGAAAAAAAGTTGCTAACGAAGGAAGTGGATTTAATTAGCTTGGTCCTTGCATAGGAAGGTGTGCACGCCACTCGACAAGCACACACGCGCACACAAAACAATTAAGCCTCTTTTATGGTGGCTAATGGCTTCAGTGACTCGGAGTCTTTCTCATTAAGACTATCAATAATGTGCTGATTATATGCATCCAGCAGTCTCCTTAATCAGTGTACAAAGGGACTAGTGGCTGTCTCCGCAGTTTCAGAGCTTTCTCCTCTTATCTGCGGAAAAAAAAGATGTTTGAATTGTTTGGCTGGGGCTCCTGCACTTAGCCTTGTCTTGAGTGCCGTAGCTCTCTTATCGCGGAAGCTGTTCGGGTCCCGGGAGGAAGTCGCAGCGCGGAGGGCTTCGTGGGCCGAGACGATTAAATAACCGGAGCGCGGTCAGTCTGTTGCTCCGTGCTCAGGTGTGTGTTTGAGCGGACAGCGGACGTGAAAATAGACAGCCGTCTGTCACGCACAGGAAAACGATAAGTCTGGGCTGTGACCTTCAGTCTTTTCCTGTTGAAACTGACACTGGGGGTCCCTCCCAGCGGAGGGGACAGGAAAGCGCTGGCTTGACCTACAGATCTGCACCTTAAGCACCCCTGCTGCTGAGAGCATCTCCAAACATCCCTAATGTGGGTCATGGTGACCCCGCTGATTTTTATACTCTTCCAGTGGACTCCTTTGTTGGGTTTTTGTTGCATTCTTTATCGTCATGTCACAGTGCCAGGACAAGGTATGCATACCGAAAAACAGTCGTAACCAGAAAGACAATTTAAGTAGCTGTACGGTATACCGGTACTAGTATAGTATCGCGGTACTAATGAATCAAAAACGGTACTATACCATTTTTTTCTATATACACTACCGTTCAAAAGTTTGGGGTCACATTAAAATGTCCTTATTTTTCAATGAAGATAACTTTAAACTATTCTTAACTTTAAAGAAGTTGCTAATGTGGTAAATGACTATTCTAGCTGCAAATGTCTGGTTTTTGGTGCAATATCTACATAGATGTATAGAGGCCCATTTCCAGCAACTATCACTCCAGTGTTCTAATGGTACAATGTGTTTGCTCATTGGCTCAGAAGGCTAATTGATGATTAGAAAACCCTTGTGCAATCATGTTCACACATCTGAAAACAGTTTAGCTCGTTACAGAAGCTACAAAACTGACCTTCATTTGAGCAGATTGAGTTTCTGGAGCATCACATTTGTGGGGTCAATTAAACGCTCAAAATGGCCAGAAAAAGAGAACTTTTCATCTATTCTTGTTCTTAGAAATGAAGGCTATTCCACAAAATTGTTTGGGTGACCCCAAACTTTTGAACGGTAGTGTATATTTTTTTTGACGAGCATGACGGCGCGTCGTCACGTCATGACATTGCTGGTTTTACGAGCGGAGGAGCATGTTTGGCAGCGCACAATCAAAGAGTACTTACAAGCAGACACAGTGTAGACAGAAAAGGGAGAACAGACGCATTTTGGCCTAAAAACTAACGATAAAGGTGAAGTTATAACACTGAAACGTCCTCAGCAAGAGGTGCTTTGAGACATGGCTAGCGAGCTAGCAGCTAACATCTATCCGCAATTGGCAGTGTTTTAGCTACTTCTAAATCACTAATTTTCACCTCCATGGTGACGAATAAAGTAAGTTTCTTTACAAGTATCATTCCTGCAGGACGAGGAAGAGCTAAACATGTTTCACTACACACAATAGGAGGATATGATAGCTCACCGGCGTTACCGCTAATAAAAGATAACACTCCTGAATGTAAACAAATGCCATGGGTGGATCTACACCTGACATCCACTGTAATGATACCAAGTACAATAGCGTATCAAGTCGATACTACTATGATTACATCGATATTTTTATCGTCACAAGATATTTTTTCCTTTTTAAAAAAAAATTCATATTATGTCTATAAACTCAGGAAATACATCTCTGGACACATGAGGACTTTGAATATGACCAATGTATGATCCTGTAACTACTTGGTATCGGATCGATACCCAAATTTGTGGCATCATCCAGAACTAATGTAAAGTATCCAAACAATGGAAATAAGTGATTATTACATTTTAACAGAAGTGTAGATAGAACATGTTAAAACGGAAAATAACCAGATATTAATAGTAAATGAACAAGTGGATTAATTACCCATTCAAAATATTAGTATGAGAAATGACACAATATGTTACTGCATATGTCAGCAGACTAAATTAGGAGCCTTTGTTTGTTTACTTACTACTAAAAGACAAGTTGTCTAGTATGTTCACTATCTTATTTAAGGACAAAATTGTTCCTCGATTGCAATAAGAAACATATGTTTAATGTACCGTAAGATTTTTTGTTAAAATAAAGCCAATAATGCCATTTTTTTGGTGGTCCCCTTTATTTAGAAGAGTATCAAAATACATTTTGGTACCGGTACGACCCTGTATTTGTGTCCCTATTGTAGCATCCACACAGATGTAGACAGGGTGAGGACGTGATGTTTTTACCGGAACCAACATGTCATCTGTGACTGTCCCAAAATAGCATCCGCTGACTTACAGTAACTGTCTTCCCAGCATGCAACAGTATTCTCCCACCATCACCCGCACACACACTCTCTCTACGTTCTCAATCACCAGCCAGGACTCAGCTTGTATGCACATAACTTCACACATAACTGATTTGGTGGCACTCAAAAGGGCAAAAACTGAGGTAAACAATCACTGCTTGAGTTGTGTGGAATGTAAACCGGAGATGCAGATAACCAACAATTATTTATATCTATAATTTCTTAAATTTAGATTGAACTTTTATGCACACCTTATTTTGCGGCTGGCTGTGAGACAACATCTTCGTAGACTTTCAAAGTACACGGGTTTGATGTGTTGAAGCTCGATGTTCTTTGCCCTCCTCGTGGAATGTTTACGGAACATTTGGTGCAAATAGAATGCAAAATGTCTTCCTCTGTAACAGTAACAAAGTCCCAAATGTTTGTTTGTTTACAGTGGACTCAGGGGAAGTTTACAACAGGCCGTTTGAAGCACGAGCAAGAGGGAAGGAGCGCTTGATTTGCTCACCCAAACCCACCTACAGCACAGTATGAGTAATCTCGCCTCATTTGAGAGTTTTTTTTTTGTTTTTACAGTTATCCGACTCCTGATACAACTTTTTGATATCGATGTTGGAGCTTTGAGTGTAAGCCGATAGGGGTGTCCAAAAAAATAGATTTTCGAATTAATCACGATTCTTATTTGTAACGATTCTTAATCGATTCAAAAATAATAATAAAAATCGATTTCCTATATCTGTCCTGTTTAGCCACTTTAGTAAATGTGTGGGTATAATTTTATCAAACAAAACCAGTTTTCTTTTAAGTAATATAAAAATGTATCAGAGCTGTTTGTCTATTTCATGAAGGAATGTAGTTCATCAAAGAACTGGCACACAATGTTATTAAAAAAGTATTGATTTTGAATCGCAATTTATTTTGAATCGAGAATCGATTCTGAATCGAACTGTTAGCCCTAAGAAGTTAATCGAAATGTGTGATGAACAAAGATTCACAGCCTTGTTAGCCGATATTAATTTGGGTACAATATCCTTACAAATGCACATGTTTCTAGTAAAACTCACAAAGATACATTAATACAGGCATTATTAGACATTTTGCATGTTTGGTTTAGGAGTAATGTTTGAATACATTTTGTATTGCTTTTTCCGCATTATCTAAGGATTATAAGAACATTACTGTCATATTGAGTAAAAAAAACTAATTTGTGTATATGCAAACCTTACAAAAGCATATGTTTCTAGTAAAACTCACAAATATACATTAATACAGGCATTATTAGGCATTCAGCATGTTTGGTTTAGGAGTTATAATTGAATAAATGTTGTATTGCTTTTTTTTCGCAGGATTTTATCTCAGGATTCTAAGAACATTACTGTCATATTGAGTAAAACACTATTTTTTGTGTTTGAAAACCTTACAAAAGCATTTATTTCTAGTAAAACTCACAAAGATACATTATTTCAGGCATTATTAGACATTTTGCATGTTTGGTTTAGGAGTTATGTTTAAATAACTGTCATATTTAGTGTGACAGTTATGCTTTCATATTGAGTAAAAAACTAGTTTTTGTGTTTGCAAACCTTACAAAAGCACATGTTTCTAGCATAACTCACAAAGATATCAGCATGAATCATACATAATCTTTGTTATGTTGTTGCGTAGAATGTCAGAAAATGCTTCATTGAGGGAAATTAGTCAAACAGAGAACAATGGTAGGAATAAAACACTTACCTATTTAATTGTTAATTGTCAGGAATGACGACTCGTCCAGGGTGTACGCCGCTTTCTGTCCGACTGCAGCTGGGATAGGCTCCGGCCCCCCTGCAACCCAGAGAGGGACAAACGGTATAAAATGAATGGATGCCAGGAATGGACTTATGCTGTCTTTAAGATGGAGTGGAGTGGTCGTTCGTTTGTCTGGCGACACATAGTGGTCACAATAATTAATTAGGTTTAGCTCATGAGGCAGTAAGTTGAATGATGCAAAACACATTTGTAACTGGACACTTTCAAATACGCTTCTGCCGTGGAGACTTTGTGTCTGTATGTAAAATGCAACTATATGTATTTGATACTTCTTTATATTGGCAAATGTTGTGTTTTAGACTGCAATATTGTTCAATTAAGGGCACTAATTACTAGGGCTGTGAATCTTTGTGCGCCACACAATTCAATTAATTCAATTCTTGAGGGTAATGATTCGATTTAGAATCGATTCTCAATTTAAAATCAATACTTTTTGTAATAACATTGGGTGCCAATCGATTCTGAATCTAATAGTTACCCCTAAAAATCAAATCGTGTGGTGCCCAAAGATTCACAGCCCTAACATTGGGTGCCAGTTCTATGATTAACTACATTCCTTCATAAAACAGATAAACAGTTGTGATAAACTTCTATATTACATAAAAGAAAACTGGTTTTGTTTAATAAAATGCCACCAAACATTTAATAAAGTCAAATACAAATAGGGCAACAAAAAAAGTATACAACATTTCTCTTTGATAAAGTAAATCTGTACAGCAGATATGGGCATGTACAAGAACTATGATTTGCCTGAGTGGCTAGACACGACAGATTTAATATATATATATATATATATATATATATATATATATATATATATATATATATATATATATATATATATATTAGGGCTGCAACAACTAATCGATTAAATCGATTAAAATCGATTATAAAAAATAGTTGCCGATTAATTTAGTCATCGATTTGTTGGATCTATGCTCTGCGCATGCGCAGAGACTTTTATTTATTTATTTTTTTATTTTTTTTAATAAACCTTTATTTATAAACTGCAACATTTACAAACAGCTGAGAAACAATAATAAAAATAAGTATAGTGCCAGTATGCTGTTTTTTTTTCAATAAAATACAGGATAGGATAGAAATGTAGTTTGTCTCTTTTATCCGATTATTACTCGATTAATCGAAATATTAATCAACAGATTAATCTATTATCAAATTAATCGTTAGTTGAAGCCCTAATATATATATATATACATATATATGTACATATATACATATATATACATATACATATATATATATATATATATATATATATATATATATATATATATATATATATATATATATATATATATATATATATATATATATATATATATTTATTTATTTTTTCTAAATCAATTTTTTATTATTTTTTATCGACTCGTGACAAATAAGAATCGCGCTTATTTCAAAAAGAGATTTTTTTAACACCTCTACTAACTACATATGTCTAGCCTATGTGCTATTGTGTGCTGAGCTGTTGTGTAGCTGCTAGTTCCTAGACCAACTGTGTCAGATTGTTACCAACAGTGTGTGTTGCAGCTGTTGGGTCTTTGTTTATGGCATGTCGCCAATTTTAAATTGAGCATTTCCGTGATAGTTCGGACTTATGGATCAGACCGGATGTTGGATCAGACCTCCTCCAAGAGTGATCTGTTAACAAAAACGCGCCATATTTGTGTTTGCTTGTCCATATGTTTGTTAGTTAGCAGGCTACTTCCTGCTCTACGATGGCCACCACTGATGCCATTATGACTCTCAGATCGTAGCGCAACACTCGAATGGTATCTCAACTCATTTGGTAAAACATTATCGCAGATGTTATCTAAGACTCAGTCCTTCCTAGTCGCCAGCCTTTCTGCAGCCAAATGCAACCGCTCCCATGTCAAAATAAAGCGCTACTTTGGAGGCCTTCACTCCCGTAGCGCGCGCATCAGCTGTGCCAACAGCGCCATGCGGGGCCTCGCTGACCCCAACTCCAAACACACGAGGCAAATAAATCACCATGTTGTGGAGCGAGTTAGCACGGATGTGATGTCCTATACAGAACAGATGTCATGTCGCACAGAAATAACACTGGATTCTTCCCATAGTGGGCCCAACTCCTTCCCTCAACCACCAGGAGGATCAACCACAACAAAAGGCCCCTCTTGCGCTTATTCCTCCCTTGGATGTCTTTTTTTTCCCGCAAACAATGGATGAAAATAATCTGATCTATACGTTTGATGTGGAAACCTGCCGACTGGCGTCTGATCTGCAGCTCCCAGGTGTGAGAGAGGAAAGAAGTCTACAAACAAAACTTCTTTATGGACGCCACATTTTTAACCCCCAGGTTGCAACCTTTAATCCTGAATGGCATGTTGAAAGTGGATGCGCGCAGCACACACAAACACGCTCCTTTATCATTCAAAGCGTGCCAGCGCTATCAGCCTGAATAAATAAATCTCCCCCCTTATCTCCCAACACAAAACTGAATAAGCGCTCCCACTGGGTCTGGATAGAGGAAGCTGTCAGCACCTCTATTTTGGTTTGCATTTTCGTCATAGAGAGACACAATCCTGTTTTTTCTCTACAATCCATCCCCTTGGTTTTCAATCCCCTGAGAGGCTTTTCCCCTCCCGCACGCATTACGTGTCCAGCCACAACATCCATACCTGACCCCGACCCCTACCCACTCCCCTGCTAATATTCTACACAGGCCCCTGATCTCGGATATGTGCCAGTCAGGAAGAAAGAAAACAGGATTTCCACAATCATCTGCCATTAAAGCTATTCATGGGATTTATTTGCCATTAGTTTCCCTGTCACCCTCAGTGCGCCTTTGTCGGCTGCTTTAAATCCAGTAAATATAGAAGTTGGATTAGCTCGGATTTAGTGAGGAAAGCTGTAAGGGATACCATCTATCCATTTTCTACAGCGCTCATCCTCCCACATTTACACCGATACCAATCATTTCAAGTCTTCAATGAACCCGACTTCATCTGAAGAGGAATAGGGTTAAAGGGGACTTATTATGCAAAACAAACTTTTATTGCCTATTGGTACCTGCTTTCAGGCCTCATTATTAATATCAAGTTGTCAGTTTTTTGTCATTACATGATGCGTTTATCCCTATTTTTACATTTTGATAGAGGGAGGTTTTTTTATTATTATTATTTATTTATGTTTTTAAGTTGTGTACTTTTATATGTACAGTCATGGTCAAAAGTTTACATACACATAATGTCATGGCTGTCTTGAGTTTCCAATAATTTCTACAACTCTTATGTTGCTGGGTCAAAAGTATACACACAGCAATGTTAATATTTGGTTACATGTCCCTTGGCAAGTTTCACTGCAATAAGGCGCTTTTGGTAGCCATCCACAAGCTTGTGGCAAGCTTCTGGTTGAATCTTTGACCACTCCTCTTGACAAAATTGGTGCAGTTGACCTAAATTTGCTTGTTTTCTGACATGGACTTGTTTCTTCAGCATTGTCCACACGTTTAAGTCAGGACTTTGGGAAGGCCATTCTAAAACCTTAATTCTAGCCTGATTTAGCCATTCCTTTACCACTTTTGATGTGTGTTTGGGGTCATTGTCCTGTTGGAACACCCAACTGCGCCCAAGACCCAACCTCCGGGCTGATGATTTTAGGTTGTCCTGAAAAATTTGGAGGTAATCCTACTTTTTCATTGTCCCATTTACTCTCTGTAAAGCACCAGTTCCATTGGCAGCAAAACAGGCCCAAAGCATAATACTACCACCAGCATGCTTGACGGTAGGAATGGTGTTCCTGGGATTAAAGGCTTCACCTTTTCTCCTCCAAACATATTGCTGGGTATTGTGGCCAAACAGCCCAATTTTTGTTTCATCTGACCACAGAACTTTCCTCCAGAAGGTTTTATCTTTGTCCATGTGATGTCAGATGAAACAAAAATTGAGTTGTTTGGCCACAATACCCAGCAATATGTTTGGAGGAGAAAAGGTAAGGCCTTTAATCACGACTGTACATGTAGATGCCGAATCAGGACAGAGCCATTAAGAATTTGAGCAGAAATATATCATATAGGAATTAAGTATACACCATAAAACATTAACAAAATGATGTGTCACATGAATGGTTTTTGAAGTAACACCTTTGTGACATGAAAAAAACACAAGAAATTAAAAAAAAAAAACATGGCGTTTACTTTTTGATATTAATATAAAGCTCCAAGCAGTTTGGCTAATGAAGATGAAGTGTAATAAACAAGCTTTGTTTTTCTCCAACAACGCCTCCTTGTAGTTCAGTGCAACAGTTTGGTCAACAAAAATAAAGAGGAGTGACACCTCTCAAATCAAATACACAATCTTCACAGCCAGCGTTCAATTCGATGAGATGACAGAAAATGTTTAGCTAGTATTGATGTTATTTGAACACTGAAACAAATTGCAGTTAAATAAAGAAGGAGTGAACATCCCAGTCAACAAACTAAAGACTTTATAAACAAGTTGTGACAACGTTCACGACACATCGCCTGCTGCATGTTTCCTCACCTCATTAACTCTCAGTCACAGCAGCAGGGCGGTGTGTTGAGAAAATAAAAGCAACATGAAATAGTTTTCTCCTTTGCTGTATACTTTTAGTGTGGGGACAAGTGCGTCTGTCTCCAATATTGTCCACACCTGTCTCCATCTAAACACAGCAGTGCCCTCTTAAACGCACGTCTGGAAGCAAGGGAAAATGACGTTAAACCAAACGTTTGCCTTCGTTTACTCCGAGAGGAAATCTCCCTAGCAAAGTCTGTGTAGCTTGTCCGCCATGATTATCAAGCCAAACGACGCTATTGCGCATGCGCCTGACTTCCTGTTACCTAAAATGCATTAATAAATGACGTTTTTTCTGTAATTAAACAATTAGGCGGTATTACTAAACGTCGGGAATTTTATCGCGAATCATGATTATACCGTTTACCATTTCGTCCCTTGTCCATTAACAAGTAAAAAGTCAAGGGCGGTCACGGCATGTTCTTGCCGTCGATGTTGGTAAATTTTTCGGCTTTTTCCACGGTTGCCGTGGTTAAATTCGAGCCCTGTGCTTTTGTGTATTTGGGATCTGCATTAGTCCCAAAAATGTGAAATCAAACCATGGAGGTATGGCCGAGATATTTAAACAACAATGTTGCCTTCCTTCATACTTTCTTCATTTGCCCCAATTGTAAAGTTTTTCTAAATTTTGGTATGAGTGGATATCTCCATATATGGTTGGTTGGTTGAAGTTTATGTCGAACATGTACACAATTTCAATGTGATGCACCACATATTATCATTTTTCTTTACAACATGTCCGAAAGGGAGTGAGAAGAAGCCAAGCTTCTTCAATCCTACCCATTTTTTACCTCACAGCAATTCCAGTATTAGACAGGTTCACTTCCTGTTCTTCATTTGCACATCATTTACATTAATTAATTCTGAATACAACAGTTATTTACATAAATAGTTAAGTCAGTTATGATTCACATAATGAGATGAATAATATCTTATTTTCAATAAGTTCAAGACGTTTGTCATAATTCTTCCTTGTACTTGAAAGATGGGGAAATAATTACAAAAGTACACTTTATTACAAAAAAAATCCATTAGAATAATACATGATGTTGGATATAGAGAACATACAAACCCTCTATTTGTTGACTCCAAAATACTACAACTGAATGATTTGGTGCATTTGCAAACAGCTAAAATGACATACAAAGCAAACTATAACCTGCTTACCAAGAATGTAAAACAATTCTTCTCAACAAAGGAGGAGAAATATAAATTCAGAGGAAAATCTAATTTTAAACATTTGTATGCACGTGCAACACTTAAGACCTTTAGCAGGTCACTATGTGGAATTCAATTATGGAACGGATTATGCAAAGATGTCAAACAATGTACCAATATGATCCAATTTAAGAGGCTGCACAAACTACAAGTGTTTACAAAGTACAAAGAAGAAGAATGTTATATATTATTCATCTCATATGTGAATCATGACTGGGTTAACTATTGAGATAACTGTTCTATTCATTGGTGTACATTTTGTTATAATTACCACAACAGAACAGGAAGTGAACAAATATGTTAGTAATTGCTATGACTCGGAAAAGGTGTAGGAATAAATAAGCTTTGCTTCTTTGTACTCCTTTTTGAACATGTTGAAAAGAGAAATTAACATATGTATTTATTATATGGTGTATCACATTGTATTTGTTTACATGTTTGAATTAAATTAAACCATAACCATAATCATACTTTGTAAGGGCTTGTAGTTTGAAAAGTTTCTTAAACTGGATCATATTAGTAAATTGTTTGACATATTTGCTTACATTCCATGATTTCATTCCACATAGTGTTATACTAAAAGTTTTAAGTGTTGTACGTGCATGTAAGTGTTTTAAGTTACATTTTTCTGTAAGGTTATATTTCCCCTCTTTTGTTGAGAAGAACTGTTGCACATTCTTGGGTAGCAGGTTTGCTATGTACATAATTTTAGCTGTTTGCAAATTCACCAAATCATTGAATTTTGATATTTTTGATTTAATTCTGTAAATAAAGGGTTTGTATGTTCTCTATGTCCAACATTATGTATTACTCCGACTGATCTTTTTTGTAACACGGTTAGTCAATGAAGTGTAGTTTTGTAGTTATTAGCCAATATTACATACACATAATGTGTCATGGGGCATGCAAGTATAAATTAAATACACAGAGGACATACGTAAAGGAAATTAAATGAGCTCAAATATACCTACAAACGAGGCATAATGATGCAAATTGTACATACAGCTAGCTTAAATAGCATGTTAGCATTGATTAGCTTGCAGTCATGCAGTGACCAAATATGCCTGATTAACACACATACAAGTCAATAACATCAACAAAACTCACCTTTGTGTATTCACGCACAGCATAAAAAGTTTGGTAGACAAAATGAGACAAAGAAAGAGTTGCATAAAACACGTCTTTCTCTGACAGAGTTGGAGAAAGTTATACATGTAAAAAAAACTATGGTGATTTCAAGGACCCCCGAAATTAGTAGGACAAACACTCTCATCAGTCAAGAATGTTTAATATAAACTGTGGCGTTTCTAAACATTAGGAAGGTTTGTGTCATGTTTGTCCTCCTACAGCGGGGTTCAGCAACCAGCGGCTCTAGAGCCGCATCTTAAGCTCCTACCAAGTGGCTCCCTGGAGTTTAAAAAAAAAATGCAAACAAATTTTTGTTTTAATATGGTTTCTTTAGAAGGACAAACATGACACAAACCTTCCTAACTGTAAGAAATCCCACTGTTTATATTAAACATGCTTTACTGATGAGCGTATTTGGCGGGCGACATTTTGTCCTAATTTCAGCTGTCTTTGAACTCGCCGTAGTTTGATTACAAGTACAACTTTTTAAGACACTGCCACAGAAAGACGTGTTTTATGCCATTCCTTCTTTGTCTCATTTTGTCCACCAAACTTTTTATGCTGTGCGTGAATGCACAAAGGTGAGCTTTGCTGAAGTTATTGACTTGTGTGGAGTGCTAATCAGGCATATTTGGTCACTGCATGATTGCAAGCTAATCGATGCTAACGTGCTATCTAGACTAGCTGTTTGCATCATTATGCCACGTTTGTAGGTATATTTGAGCTCATTTAATTTCCTTTACTTATGTCCTCTGTGTATTTAAATTATATTTGCATGTCTCATGACTCATTATCTGTATGTAACATTGGCTGCATATCTGACAGTTGTTTGTGTGCCACGTTGTTCCAGACCACAGCAAACATTACCTTGCTTGCCAAAGATTGTAATAAATCCATTAGAAGAAGACAGCCTGCCGTTTGCTTTAACTTGGACACACACATTGGCCATTCTATGCCAGGAGTTATCTCACCCTCTGAGAAGCCTCTGTTTTACTAATATTTTCCAATGTTGTAAAAATGTGTGGCTTACTGTCAACATTTCTGTCAACGAAGATTTACTTCAGCCTGTGACACACATAGTCATTTTGATAGTAGGCTAATATAGACACTTACATCATGTTTTGCCTTCATTACATTTATACAAGGCTTTTGTTGGTCGGAGGCTCCAGACAGATTTTTTTTTTGTTGTATTTTTGGTCCAATATGGCTCTTTTAACATTTTGGGTTGCCGACCCCTGTCCTAGAGAAACAAAAAAAATAGTTTTTCTTTCATCTTTTTCCATTTTCATACATTTTTGAAAAAGCTCCAGGGAGCCACAAGGGCGGTGCTAAAGAGCCGCATGCCGCTCAAGAGCCAAAAGGTTGCCGACTCCTGATCTAGAACATATTTTGCTATATTCATGGTAGAAATGTACCTGAAGTATGTTGTGCGATTCCGCCATTGTAGTACAACACTGTAGTCCATAAGTTGCTTTTTTTTCTCTATCCTCTTGTTGTGGAGCAGACTGGCTCATACATGCACATGCATCCTCCGCTGTTGAAGTGGAGGCATGTAAATAAGACCGCCCACAAAAGGGCGCATCCCGAAGAGACGGTCAGAAAGCTGTCTGTAAAACATAATATATGCAAAATGTTGGTCAAATAAAAACAATTACATGTTATAGACCTGTGATGAGGTGGCGACTTGTCCAGGGTGTACCCCGCCTTCCGCCCGAATGCAGCTGAGATAGGCTCCAGCAGGGGCGTCACTAGCTTTTAAGGACAGGGGGGGCTTAGCCCCCAGGAGATGCACAGGATGCGAGCGAACGTAGCGCACGAGCACAAAACTTCTCAAACGGCTAACAAAGACTTAGAAATTAATAATTGTTATTATTATTATTTCAGTGGGTTTATTTTCAATCTGTGTTCAGTACAACAACAAACATGGGTTTGCACAGTGACATTTTGTTTACAGCATTAACGAGAAACAATTACTTGCATGATCCTTCAAGATACACTGAAACATAATGAAAGTCATGGCATTAGCCTCTATGTTATTCATTCACAACATAGAGGCTAATGCCACCACTTTAGCTCACAATACAATAATTGTTTGTTCCCAAATATTTTGAAGTTGCACAGATTACATTTTGGGCACATATGTGACTAAAATGGTTGTAAATTCAAGCCCTGGAAATATTACTTAATTACTTTAATTAAATTAATATCTGGATCGGGATAATTTGGCTTGTATATAATATATTTATATATATATATTATGGCAAGCCGTTAAGGAAATTATATATATATGGAAGTCTGAATAGAAATGAGAAACTTTTATATATACTGTAAATAAGAAAGACTTGGAGTCCGTCTGCTGATCTGAAAAAGAGCCAAAGCTGTCAAAGAGCTGAGGGACCATCTTCAAAGTGCGATGCTGAAACAAATAATGCAAACAATAAAATGTAACTTCCATGGTTTGGGATTAACGTAGTCCCGTCGTCCCGGGGACGGTAAAAAAAATGCACGGGACGAAATTAAATGCTCCCCGGGACGATAGCTTTTAACCATTTTTTCCCTTTTTCTTTTTATGTATTTATTCATTTTACATTTTATATTAAATGTCTTGGTTTTTCCACCCTCTGAAAATCCTATGAAATGTTTAACAAGCATCCTATAATAATACAACAGCTATTAATGTAACAATACAATAAAACAAATATATTTAATGATGTTTTTTTCATTATTTTAACAATAGGCTAATGTATATTACTTTATATAGATTCTACAAGAAACACAAAACTTAAAAACTAAATTATTTACAATTGCAGACACAAGGTTCTTGTTCTGCAGTGCTGTGTGCTAATGTGCTTCGTACACCTGCAGGACCGCAAGCAAGGTCGCAGAGAAAATGCGGACTGGATTTTGAGTGATGTGGGCATTTTCTATATGAACAAGTGGAATGGATTGGATACCGACGCACTAAAGGGGCTCTCTACCTTACGCTATGAAGTGAGGGGAAACTGAGTAAATAATGACAGGTTATATGATTATTTATTCAAACTCATATTCGGGCCACTTTATAATGAATATGTCGGCATGTAATTGTAAAAAAAAAAAAATTAAACTTTTTTTTTTATTTTTTATTTTTTTTAACACCAAATTATTTAGGGGGGATTTAGAACATTTTAGGGGGGCTTGAGCCCCCCTAAAATAGGCCTAACAACGCCAATGGGCTCCAGCAACCCCCGCGACCCCGAAAGGGACAAGCGGTAGAAAATGGATGGATGGATGGATGTTATGGACCGCAAAGAGTGGCCGACCAGAAATTTGAGGGTTCCTAGTTCAAATCCAGTTTTCACCATCCTAGTCACGAGCGTGGATGCTTTTAAAAAAGGACTCAAGATTTACCTTTTTCACACGATTTTAATCTGTAAATCGTGCAACATTTTTATCAAATGTTTCTCTCTTTTATTTGTTTTTATGTCTTTTAATATGTAGCCATTTGAGATTTGATGTCAAATGAAAAGTGCATTATCAATAAAAGTTATTCGTATTATTATTATTATTATTATTGGGTAAGGCACTTTAACCACCTGGCTCTCAGTGCCACCCATGCTGGTGTAAATGGCTTTATTGTCGTTTTTTTAATGTAAAACGCTTTGAGTCACTAGAGAAAAAGCCCTATATAAATACAATTCACAAGGAAGTGTTTTAAATGTAGAAATCATTATATGACCCCTTTAAATGTAACATAAAATGTAGTGTATTAAATTATCTGGAAAATGTATAGAAGTAGAAGAAAAAGAAGAAAACAACGTACTCCATGACATCTATGGTAGGTGCCTTTACAAACTCTCAAATGTACTATTTTGCTCCACTCAGTGTAAGGATAGCAGAACATTTAACACAATGTGCAGAGCAACGTTGCCCCCTGCAGCCAACACAGGGTAATTGCATCTTCAAGCATGAGCAATCAAACAGGGATAGAAGGATGCTACTTATCTTTTATCTGATTAATGATTTTTTGTGTCTCCTAATACTAAATAAGCTTACACTTGAAAACAGACTTAGACCCCTAGGAACTTTTAAACATGTCTCCAAAAATGTGCACTATTTTAATGTAATATTAGGCCTGTCAAAAGTAACAAGTTAATTTATGAGATTAATTTAAAATAAAAATTGTATTAATAATGTAGAATTTATTTTGACCGCACATGCTCCTTTATCTTAACCGCGGATGGTTACCGGAAAGGTGGCGCGGGTTGTTATACGGTCAGTGATCAGGTCAATGCATACGCCAATGCAAATATGAGTGAGGGGGACTATGACTGGTGTGCTCACTGTCAAATTTCACTTAATAATGCACCCTGGCAGGAGTTTAGATAAAACTGTTACCAAATTTTGGTCAAATTATTCTAGTGCATTCGAGTAAAAAACATTGCATTTGTGTCCAAATATAAGGCTCTTTTTTAAAGTTAATTAAAATGTTGCAAGTGAGTACTAATGTAATTAATCATGAACAATCCAAATTTGCAAGTATGATTAGTCTGATTTTAAAAAATTCATTTGACAGCACCAATGTTCATATAAGAATTATTGGCCGCTATGTAAATTTAAGCTTTATAAACACACCTGGCTTTCAAATAGGTTTGAAGCACACCGGAGCAGTCAATCAACACTGGATCAAACAGGGTGACCCCCAAAAAACAGAACCCAACTCTTTCAATAAATCTGAGAATTTAAATGTTTCTTCTGCTCTTTTTTAGGGTTAACAAGTCAACTTTGTGCTTGAAATATTGGAACGATTGTCTTCCCCAACATGTCTCGGTCAACCAAAGAAAATACATTTTACGTGAATGCCAGTTTCTACAAACTGTAGGGCAAGCAAATTTTCGGAAAAAGTTTTGCCATCATCAAAAAGCTGAATTTTTGACTGGTTTCTGGTTTCGAGAGTTTGGCACTGTGCAAAATTGTAATTCTATAATACCAAGGAAGAATGTGTTTAAGGAATTTAGCAAAAGTTAAACCTACGTTGGAATGAACTTGGGCCCTGCGATGAGGTGGCGACTTGTCCAGGGTGTACCCCGCCTTCCGCCCGATTGTAGCTGAGATAGGCTCCAGCGCCCCCCGCGACCCCGAAGGGAATAAGCGGTAGAAAATGGATGGATGAATGGATATACTATTTTACTCTATCTTTCACTTTACTTAAATTCACTTGATAAATTCACTATAGGCGAAAATTAAGCATACACCCCCAGAAGTTAGCTCATTGTTTTTATTAAAGAGCGGTTGCTTTGACGTCTTGGGCCTGTCTTCTGTGCTTCCCATGCTACTCCAAGAATGCCTGCAAGCTGATCTTTCGGTTTTGTTTAGTCTTACATGTTCATGTTGATGAGTACTGCAACTGCAACAGCAACGTACTGTATATCTATGCCAGATAGGAGGGATAAAATATAGGATTCGAGCCATCAAAGACGGGAATGTTTTAGCTACACATCCTCATTCCCAAAATAAACCTTGAAAATCACCAAAACAGCCTCTCCAGCTGCATCGGTCCCAGAATTGGACCCAACTATGAACTATGACTTCTCCATCAGGGCTCACCCTTGCAGAGGATATTGATTGTTCTTAAATAGATGCATTTCAAAAGGGAAAATAAGGCTGCAACATTTCCTGAGACCAATTTTAATACATTTTGTTAAATCTTCCAGTGGACTCGACCTTTGACTGTGCAACAAAAGAACTGCTATATACTCTAACATCATCTTAAGGGGGAAGGATTTCTGAGCCTCTCACAGTCTCTAAAACAGCTGTTTGTTGAATCATTACAAAACACACACAAAATTATTCTATCAAATATGAAACCGGGCATGGTCAGAAACACAGCATTTCTAAAACTTTGGAGGGATAAATACACTATATTGCCAAACATATTTGGCCACCTGCCTTGACTCACATATGAACTTGAAGTGCCATCCCATTCCTAACCCATAGAGTTTAATATGATGTCGGTCCACCTTTTGCAGCTATTACAGCTTCAACTCTTCTGGGAAGGCTGTCCACAAGGTTGCGGAGTGTCTTTATAGGAATTTTCTACCATTCTTCCAAAAGCACATTGGTGAGGTCACACACTGATGTTGGTGGAGAAGGCCTGGCTCTCAGTCTCTGTTCTAATTAATTCCAAAGGTGTTCTATCAGGTTCATGTCAGGACTCTGTGCAGGCCAGTCAAGTTCATCCACACCAGACTCTGTCATCCATGTCTATATGGACCTTGCTTTGTGCACTGGTGCACAGTCATGTTGGAAGAGGAAGGGGCCCGCTCCAAACTGTTCCCACAAGGTTGGGAGCATGGAATTGTCCAAAATGTTTTGGTATCCTGTAGCATTCAAAGTTCCTTTCACTGGAACTAAGGGGCCAAGCCCAACTCCTGAAAAACAACCCCACACCATAATTCCTCCTCCACCAAATTTCACACTCGGCACAATGCAGTCCGAAATGTACCGTTCTCCTGGCAACCTGCAAACCCAGACTCGTCCATCATATTGCCAGATGGAAAAGCGTGATTCATCACTCCAGAGAAGGCGTCTCCACTGCTCTAGAGTCCAGTGGCGACGTGCTTTACACCACTGCATCCAACGCTTTGCATTGGACTTGGTGATGTATGGCTTAGATGCAGCTGCTCTGTCATGGAAACCCATTCCATGAAGCTCTCTGCATACTGTACGTGGGCTAATTGGAAGGTCACATGAAGTTTGGAGCTCTGTAGCAACTGACTGTGCAGAAAGTCGGCGACTTCTTTGCACTATGCGCTTCAGTATCCGCTGACCCCTCTCTGTCAGTTTACGTGGCCTACCACTTGGTGGCTAAATTGCCAAACTTTTTCATTTTCTTATAATAAAGCGACAGTTGACTTTGGAATATTTAGGAGCGAGGAATTTTCACGACTGGATTTGTTGCACAGGTGGCATCCTATGACAGTTCCACGCTGGAAATCACTGAGCTCCTGAGAGCGGCCCATTCTTTCACAAATATTTGCAGAAACAGTCTCCATGCCTGCTTGATTTTATACACTTGTGGCCGGGCCAAGTGATTAGGACACCTGATTCTGATTATTTGGATGGGTGGCCAAATACATTTGGCAATTTAGTGTTGTTTAAGATCATGTAATCAAGAACCTTTGCAAAGAGGATTTCTCATCTAAACTCTATGTTTCACGTCATATTGTTGTGAAGGCTCGTCATTGCGGTGGACTTCATGGCCACCGACCAATAAAAACAAAAGCTCTCATAGCGGCACATCAAAGCTTGACTGAAGTTTGCCTTAAAGAATCTGAAAAATGGGGACAGATTTTGGAAGGCGGTTATTTGGTCTTATGAAACTGAACTCACGCTGTTTGGGCATATGGATTGTGATTTTGTTTGGCAAAGGAAGGGTGAGGCCTTCAAGTACTACAACTGCAGAGACGCATGGTGATGGGCGAGAAAACCCATCAAAACAATAAAAAAAAACGCTATGTTGATATTTTCAAGAATAACATCAAGAAGTCTGCTTTCAATCGATGTTTGGGTCAACGTTTGGTCTTCCAACATGACGATGACGTAAAACAGGCGAGTCCAAAGTTTCTTAACACATTCAAAAATACTATTCCAAAAAAAAAAAAAAAACTAAGAAGTGGAATAAAAGAGCAAACAGGTGAAATGTAACAAGAACAACTTAAAATGTTGACTCTAATGATACAAAGATGCCATGCAGGCCTTTTTTTTTTTTTTTTTTACTGCAAATGCTCAAAGCATAATGAATCAAAATGAATGTTATTATGAATTATTGAACTATTGAAGGCTCCAATTACTTCACATCAAATACTCCGATTTGAAATATTGTTTTGGAAAAATATTGCATATTTTGTGTTTGAAGTGAAAAATAAGATTTCTATGACAAAAAGGGCATAAAACAAACAAACCATAACACCTTATAAAACTAAAAAGTTATAATTGACGGATAGATCTGAAGTTGGTCTTGAAAAAAATCTAATTATAAACTTATTTTTAACACTTTTATGAGTGGGGCTCTTTTGGTTCCCCGAAAATTGTAGCGGGATTTATTTTTTCAACTTTTATTGCTCAAAAAATAACATTGAATTAAAATCAATGTTGTTATGAATTATTGACATATTTAAGGCTCCAATTACTTCCCATCAAATATTTCATTTTAAAAGTTTTTTGTTGGGGGAAATGTTGCATATTTTGTGTTTTTGCCATACAAAAAAGTGGGTTTCTTTAATACAAGTAGCATGACATTTTTTTTTAAATAAACTTTTTTGATAGATCTGAAGTTGATCTTAACATTTAAGCGTTGAGAAAAAAAAAATTCAAAACAAAAAACAAAAACAAAAAAAAACTAAAAATATATATATACACTACCGTTCAAAAGTTTGGGGTCACCCAAACAATTTTGTGGAATAGCCTTCATTTCTAAGAACAAGAATAGACTGTCGAGTTTCAGATGAAAGTTCTCTTTTTCTGGCCATTTTGAGCGTTTAATTGACCCCACAAATGTGATGCTCCAGAAACTCAATCTGCTCAAAGGAAGGTCAGTTTTGTAGCTTCTGTAACGAACTAAACTGTTTTCAGATGTGTGAACATGATTGCACAAGGGTTTTCTAATCATCAATTAGCCTTCTGAGCCAATGAGAAAACACATTGTACCATTAGAACACTGGAGTGATAGTTGCTGGAAATGGGCCTCTATACACCTATGTAGATATTGCACCAAAAACCAGACATTTGCAGCTAGAATAGTCATTTACCACATTAGCAATGTATAGAGTGTATTTCTTTAAAGTTAAGACTAGTTTAAAGTTATCTTCATTGAAAAGTACAGTGCTTTTCCTTCAAAAATAAGGACATTTCAATGTGACCCCAAACTTTTGAACGGTAGTGTATGTATATATATATATATATGGTACATTTTCTTTATTTTCATGACTATTTACATTGTAGATTGTCACTGAAGGCATCAAAACTATGACACCTGTGAAGTGAAAACCATTTCAGCTCATCGAGAGAATGCCAAGAGTGTGTGGAAAAGTAATCAGAGCAAAGGGTGGCTATTTTGAAGAAACTAGAATATAAAACATGTTTTCAGTTATTTCACCTTTTTTTATTAAGTACATAACTCCGCATGTGTTCATTCATAGTTTTGATGCCTTCAGTGACAATCTACAATGTAAACAGTCATGAAAATAAAGAAACCGCATTGAATGAAAAGGCGTGTCCAAACTTTTGGCCTGTACTGTATATATATATGACTTATTCTTCCGGGTCCCTGATACCAAACTTGAGGGGAGCCCTCAAGGTAAAAATAAATCTATATTGTTACGATGTCTGAGGCCAGACCATTCTTTGTTCAGTTTTTGGGTGTTTTTGGTTCACTATCTTTCTTGTGCTCTTATTTTGTTTCCACTTCCTGTTCTGTTCGCGTTGTTTCTGCACAGGCTTCACACTGCTGCTTGGCGCTGTCTTCAACACCTGGGGGTGATTAGTAATTTTTTTTTTTCACCTGCTGCTACTCATCACCTGTGCATTATTTAAGCCAGTCACATTTAAGCTATAGTGCGGGATCATCGTCTGTGTAAATTGGCAGTATGAATGCATATTGTTGAGATTCTTGGTTTTATTATTAGATTTTTTTTTATCCTTTTCTTAAAGCTTGCATTTTCATGGGCAGTTTTTCCCTGTGCTTTTTTCTGTGCTATCTCCTCTGCACTCTGTTTGGACTTTTGAACGTTAAATACTTGTCTACCTGCACGCCGCATGTCTTGTCCTGCCTTTTTGAGGTCACGACCCCAGCTACAGAGCGCTAACTTGACACTATCTCTTGTATTGGTTTTGAAAATAAAATAAAAATGTCACCCGCATGCTTGGATTTTTCAGTGTGTGGCCCCTAGTGGCAAAAGTTTGGAAAACCCTGACAAAGTTGGTGGATAACTTTTTGAAGGACACCATCACCATCTCGGAGCCCTAGTTTGAAGCCTTTTCAGAATCTGTGGAGAAGCTGACAGTTAGGGTCCTATATGAACAAGAGATTGTCATCGGTGTCGACCTTCTCCCCCATCTAGGACTTGCAGATGGTATCGCTGCAGACCTTTCACACCCTGGTCACAAACTGTTCAAACTCCTACAAATCACTGTACGCCAAAACAACCCGTCATAAGAACAGTATCAGGCTATCAATCTGATGAACGCTGGTAAATAACTGGAATGAATCTGTCACTGTGAATGTACAAACCCCAAAACCAGTGAAGTTGGCACATTGCGTAAATGGTAAATAAAAACAGAATACAATGATTTGCAAATCATTTTCAACCTATATTCAATTGAATAGACTGCAAAGACAAGATACTTAACGTTGGAACTGGTAAACTTTGTTATTCTTTGCAAATATTAGCTCATTTGGAATTTGCTGCCTGCAACATGTTTCAAAAAAGCTGGCACAAGTGGCAAAAAAGACTGAGAAAGTTGAGGAATGCTCATCAAACACTTATTTGGAACATCCCACAGGTGAACAGGCTAATTGGAAACAGGTGGGTGCCATGATTGGGTATAAAAGCAGCTTCCATGAAATGCTCAGTCATTCACAAACAAGGGTGGGGCGAGGGTCACCACTTTGTGAACAAATGCATGAGCAAATTGTTGAACAGTTTAAAAACAACATTTCTCAATGAGCTATTGCAAGTAATTTAGGGATTTCATCATCTAGGGTCCGTAATATCAAAAGGTTCAGATAATCTGGAGATATCACTGCACATAACATTGAATGCCCGTGACCTTGGATCCCTCAGGCGGTACTGCATCAAAAAGCGACAACAGCGTGTAAAGGATATCACCACATGGGCTCAGGAACACTTCAGAAAACCACTGTCAGTAACTACAGTTTTTCACTACATCTGTAAGTGCAAGTTAAAACTCTACTATGCAAAGCGAAAGCCATTTATCAACAACACCCAGAAACACCGCCGGCTTCGCTGGGCCCGAGCTCATTTCAGATGGACTGATGCAAAGTGTTCTGTGTTCTGACAAATCTACATTTCAAATAGTTTTTGGAAACTGTAGATGTCGTGTACTCCGGAACAAAGAGGAAAGGAACCATCCTGATTGTTATAGACGCAAAGTTGAAAAGCTAGCACCTGTGATGGTATGGGGGTGTATTAGTGCCCAAGGCATGGGTAACTTACACATCCGTGAAGGCACCATTAATGCTGAAAAGTACATACAGGTTTTGGAGCAACATATGTTGCCATCCAAGCAACGTCTTTTTCATGGACGCCCCTGCTTATTTCAGCAAGACAATGCCCAGTCTTGTACAGTACATGTACAACAGGGTGAATATGTATCCTTTGTCACTAAATGTTACAATAACTGCTTTGCTAGCAAGATGGGTGAAAGGATGGCCACTATTTGTTCTTTCCTAAAAGTAACCATCTGGCTACACTTTAATACATTTGTTTGCTTGTGTCATTCCTGTGTTGTTATCAGCATATTCTTTTTTTGGAACTGTACAAAACATTTGTAAGGATTGGCTAAAAAATATTACACACTGCAAAGCAAGGTTTTATTTGGTTTATTCAGCATATGTTGCTATACAAACGATCACCACTAGATAGCGCAACTAAATCACTATTAAATATGAAGCGCGTCTTTTTTTTATTGTTGCATTGAGCCCTTGCAGGCTAATCGAATACATGCTCTAATTTAATTTCTGATGCAAATATAATGCATATGTTTGCATGTTGCATCAGCTCAAAAGTCACAGTGCACTCAATGTGTGAGTGTGCACAAATGTAATTGATTTAGGTCCCCGCACACTTTCCTGCAGCACACACACACACACACACACACACACACACACACACACACACACGCACACACACACACACACACACAC
The DNA here is from genome assembly GCF_033978785.1 of Entelurus aequoreus. Classification (NCBI taxonomy): domain Eukaryota; kingdom Metazoa; phylum Chordata; class Actinopteri; order Syngnathiformes; family Syngnathidae; genus Entelurus; species Entelurus aequoreus. The sequence goes on along the minus strand of NC_084731.1, from coordinate 86,895,413 downwards.
ACACACACACACGCACACACACATACACACACGCGCGCGCACGCGCACACACACGCACAGAAACACACGCACGCACACTTTCGTGTATTTGTTACCTTCTTGAGACCTCTGAAAAATGCCTACCTCTTTAGGACCACCCTTTCTAGATATATATATATATATATATAAAGATGTGTATTTACAACATTAATAATATATACATACTATGCAAATATAAAAAATCTTATTGTGAAAAATGAGTTGTAATTTCACAAGAAAAAGGTCACAATTTCACAGGAAAAACTTAGAATTTTAGCGGTATTATAATAAAAGTTGTACAAGAAAAACGTAACATTTGTGCAATAGTATGATAAAAGTTGGAATTTTACCCAATAACAGTCGCAATTTTACAACAAAACTATAACATTTTGGCAATTTTATGAAAAGAGTCTTAATTTTACTCAACAAAAGTCACAATTTTATAAGAAAACTGTAAAAATGTTGGCAATATTTTAATAGTAATCGGAATTTTACTTGGCAAAATTATGACAAAAGTCATAATTTTACTCAAAAAATGTCACTATTTTACAAGAACAACAAAAAAATTGGCAATATTGCGATAAAAGTCAGAATTTTAGATGACAAATGTCACCATTTTGCATTTGAAAATAATAATTTTACATAAAAAAGTCATAATTTTACGAGAAATTATTACAAAATTACAGAAACAGAAAGAATATGAAAAATTATTCCCAATTTTATAAGAAAAAAGTCGACACATTGTGAGAAAAAGACTGCTTTTAGTTCATTTTTTTCATTTTTTGTTTGTAATTGGTTTTTAATCTTCTTTATTTACTTCAAGTTATTACAGTATGTCTCTATATACATATTTATTTTATTTGTTTTATTAACTTTGGCCAAAGGGGGAGCATTTCAATTTCTTACACACACTTGTTATTTCATATGTTGACCAAAGGGGGAGCTCTTTTAATACCGACACACAGTCAGCTTTAAAAAAATCCCTCCTTTTTGGGACCACCCTAATTTTGATACATTTCACCACCAGGGGTGCAAATGAGACATTCTCTATTAGATGCAATGGTTTTCCGTATTGGGAACATGATTTCGGTCCGAACTTGTTCACCGGTCCTCAATATGGAAGGTACTTTTCCTTGTTGATGTCTCAAGAAGGGTAGGAATACAAGAAGACACACACACACACACACACACACACACATACGCACACATACTCACACACGCACGCACACACAGTGATCTTCCACCCACACACTCCTCCATAAATACATTTCCACTGGAAATCATGCAGCAAATAAATCCCCATGGTTACTGTAATGTAATAATCACTGCAGTTAGAGAGGGCTTGCTTGGCCACTTACAAATCCGCAATGAAAGTGAAAATGTGCCATGTGCAATTCATTGACCAGCAGAGTAAAACGCCTGACAGGAAGTTGAACACAATTAATTGTGTGATGTTGCTCAACCTCCCATTTGCTCAAAATAATTTTACTCGTAGGAAATAATAAATATAAACAACGATTCCAGGGTCAAACTTTAGCTCGCTAAAAAGGTAATTAACTGTCCTTGCAATTTACTAATATTTGCTCATGAATCCATCGTGTATACACACTAGTGCTGTCACATGATTGTTTTGTTGTTGTTTTTTTGTCATTTTAATCACACGCATGTATTTGGAATAATTGCGATTCCTCGCAGAAGATAACTTACTTGCATAAGTTAATTTAATTAAATAAATAAAAAAAGTGATTTTATTCTTTTAATGCAGGGACAAAACTTGGATTTCAAACACACACGGCAAGTTAAAGTATGCGGGACGTGGCGTGAAATTGTCAAATTGTTCAATCGTCTACATTTTTGTACAAAAATAAAAGAGTCAAATAAATAACTTTACTTTGTTTTTTAAGATTGCATGAGGATTGAGTTTATTGTTTACCTCATATGTCCTGGCTGAGGATCGAATTATCATCCTCTGCAACAAAAAGTCATTGACAAACACACTGATCTGTTGTCTTATTCTCTCAGTGGTGACAGCTGGTCCAAATGACACACCAGTCGCTTCTTATTTAGATTTTTTTTTTTTTTATCAGCTTTATTTTCTATGATTTTAAATCAATTTTCTCATTTCAAATTGTGCTATCTCGTGTGACTTATGTGTGCTGGTATGACAATAAAGTTCCTTGAATCCTTTTACATTTTCTTCAACTCTTCTCTCCATTCATCCATCCTGATTGGTCAATTGCTTGTATAAAAGCAGCTTCCATGAAATGCTCAGTCTTTCACAAACAAGGATGGGGCGAGGGTCACCGCTTTGTGAACAAATGCGTGAGCAAATTGTCCAACAGTTTAACAACAATATTTCTCAATGAGTTATTGCAAGGAATTCAGGGATTTCACCATCTACGGTCCGTAATATCATCAAAATGTTCAGAGGATCTGGAGAAATCACTGCACGTAACATTGACTGCCCGTGACCTTCGATCGCTCAGGTGGTACCTTATCAAAAACTGACATCAGTGTGTAAAGGATATCACCATATGGGCTCAGGAACACTTAAAAAAAACACTGTCAGTAACTACAGTTGGTCACTACATCTGTAAGTGCAAGTTAAAACTCTATTATGCAAAGCCAAAGCCATTTATCAACAACACCCAGATACGCCGCCGGCTTTCCTGGGCTCGAGCTCATCTAAGATGGACTGATGCAAAGTGTAAAAGTGTTCTGTGGTCTGACGAGTCCACATTTCAAATTGTTTTTGGAAACTGTGGACGTTGTGTCTTCCGGACCAAAGAGGAAAAGAACCCTCCGGACTGTTCTAGGCGCAAAGTTCAAAAGCCAGCATCTGTGAGAGTATGGGGGTGTATTAGTGCCCAAGGCATGGTTAACTTACACATCTGTGAAGGCACCATTAATGCTGAAAAGTACTTACAGGTTTTGGGGCAACATGTTGCCATCCAAGCAACGTTATCATGGACGCCCCTGCTTATTTCAGCTAGACAATGCCAAGCCACATTTTGCACGTGTTGCAACAGCGTGGTTTTGTAGTAAAAGAGTGCAGGTACTAGATTGGCCTGCCTGTAGTCCAGACCTGTCTCCCATTGAAAATGTGTGGCGCATTATGAAGCGTTAAGAGACTGTTGAACTTAAGCTGTACATCAAGCAAGAATGGGAAAGAATTCCACCTGAAAAGCTTTAAAAAATTGGTCTCCCCAGTTCCCAAACATTTACTGAGTGTTGTTGATTGATTGATTGATTGATTGATTGATTGAGAAGTTTATTGACATCTTAAAAAATGTAATCCATGTAATGCTTTAAAAAGGCAAATGGATGGCACAAAAAGCCAAATGGCTTGTTTCCATTGTGGTCCATTAAATATTCATCACATTTTATACATTCAATAATAAAATTTATACAACCTGTAACATGTACAGTATATTAAAAAAAATGACGTTAAAAATTTTTATAAATTATGTACATATACACAGTATACATGTCAGGTGATTTGAAAAACATTATATACAAAAAATTGGGGGGAGGGGTGTATACACTATGTACATGAAACTATGTACATGACTATGCACATGTTGACTCCAAGAGTGTGCAAAACAGAATGAGAAAATATATTTACACTATAACCACATATAAACCTGTTTGATGCTTCGAAGAGTTGCTGGGGATCAATTTTGGTTCAGATCATGTAGAGCAGGGGTCACCAACGCAGTGCCCGCGGGCACCAGGTAGCCCGTAAGGACCAGATGAGTAGCCCGCTGGCCTGTTCTAAAAATAGCTCAAATAGCAGCACTTACCAGTGAGCTGCCTCTATTTTTTAAATTGTATTTATTTACTAGCAAGCTGGTCTCGCTTTGCCCGACATTTTTAATTCTAAGAGACAAAACTCAAATAGAATTTGAAAATCCAAGAAAATATTTTAAAGACTTGGTCTTCACTTGTTTAAATAAATTCATGAATTAATTTTTTTACTTTGCTTCTTATAACTTTCAGAAAGACAATTTTAGAGAAAAAAATACAATCTTAAAAATGATTTTAGGATTTTTAAACACATATACCTTTTTACCTTTTAAATTCCTTCCTCTTCTTTCCTGACAATTTAAATCAATGTTCAAGTAAAAAAAAAATTTTATTGTAAAGAATAATAAATAAATTGTAATTTAATTCTTCATTTTAGCTTCTGTTTTTTCGACGAAGAATATTTATGAAATATTTCTTCAAACTTATGATTAAAATTCAAAAAAGTTATTCTGGCAAATCTAGAAAATCTGTAGAATCAAATTTAAATCTTATTTCAAAGTCTTTTGAATTTCTTTTAAAATTTTTGTTCTGGAAAATATAGAAGAAATAATGATTTGTCTTTGTTAGAAATATAGCTTGGTCCAATTTGTTATATATTCTAACAAAGTGCAGATCGGATTTTAACCTATTTAAAACATGTCATCAAAATTCTAAAATTAATCTTAATCAGGAAAAATTACTAATGATGTTCCATAAATTCTTTTTTTAATTTTTTCAAAAAGATTCGAATTAGCTAGTTTGTCTTCTTTTTTTCGGTTGAATTTTGAATTTTAAAGAGTCGAAATTGAAGATAAACTATGTTTCAAAATGTAATTGTAATTTTTTTGGTGTTTTCTCCTCTTTTAAACCGTTCAATTAAGTGTAATTATCATTAATTATTAATAACATAGAGTTAAAGGTAAATTGAGCAAATTGGCTATTTCTGGTTATTTATTTAAATAGATAGTTAGATAGATAGTACTTTATTGATTCCTTCAGGAGAGTAAATGTGTATCAAACTGGTAGCCCTTCGCATTAATCAGTACCCAAGAAGTAGCTCTTGGTTTCAAAAAGGTTGGTGACCCCTGATGTAGAGGTTGAGCTGAGCCATGATTTTATGGCAGTTTTAAAATTTAGTAGGGAAGTTCGAATTTTAAGGCCTGTTGGTAGTGCATTCCACTGTGTGATGGCAAAACAGAGTCTTGAATTTGGGGGGCGGGGGGCGGGGGGCGCGAGGTCTGTGGAACTCACTTTCGTGTAGTACCTGTGAACATTGGCATTGTTAGGCCTATTTTAGGGGGGCTCAAGCCCCCCTAAAATGTTCTTAAGCCCCCCTAAATAATTTGGTGTTAAAAAAAAATAAAAAATAAAAAAATACAATTTTTTTTTTTTTTTTTTTTTTTTTACAAATACATGCCGACATATTCATTATAAAGTGGCCCGGATATGAGTTTAAATAAATAATCATATAACCTGTCATTATTCACTCAGTTTCCCCTCACTTCATAGTGTAAGGTAGAGAGCCCCTTTAGTGTGTCGCTATCCAATCCATTCCACTTGTTCATATAGAAAATGCCCACATCACTCAAAATCCAGTCCGCATTTTATCTGCGACCTTGCTTGCGGTCCTTGGACTTGTTCATATATAAAATGCCCACATCACTCAAAATCCAGTCCGCATTTTCTCTGCGACCTTTCTTGCGGTCCTTGGACTTGTTCATATAGAAAATACCCACATCACTCAAAATCCAGTCCGCATTTTCTCTGCGACCTTGCTTGCGGTCCTGCAGGTGTACGAAGCACATTAGCACACAGCACTGCAGAACAAGAACCTTGTGTCTGCAATTGTAAATAATTTAGTTTTTAATAATAATACCTGGGATTTATATAGCGCTTTTCTAAGTACCCAAAGTCGCTTTACATGTTAAAAACCCATCATTCATTCACACCTGGTGGTGGTGAGCTACTTTCGTAGCCACAGCTGCCCTGGGGTAGACTGACGGAAGCGTGGCTGCCAATTTGCGCCTACGGCCCCTCCGACCACCACCTATCATTCATTCAACATTCATTCACCGGTGTGAGTGGCACCGGGGGCAAGGATGAAGTGTCCTGCCCAAGGACACAACGGCATGGTAAGAGGCGGGGAGCGAACCTGCAACCCTCAGGTTTCTGACACGGGCGCTCTACCCACTACGCCATGCCGACAAGTTTTGTGTTTCTTGTAGAATCTATATAAAGTAATATGCATTAGCCTTTTGTTAAAATAATGAAAAAACATCATTAAATATATTTGTTTTATTGTATTGTTACATTAATAGCTGTTGTATTATTATAGGATGGCTTGTTAAACATTTCATAGGATTTTCAGAGGGAGGAAAACCCAAGACATTTAATATAAAATGTAAAATGAATAAATATATAAAAAGAAAAAAAATGGTTAAAAGCCATCGTCCCGGGGAGCATTTCATTTCTTCCCGTGCATTTTTTTTACCGTCCCCGGGATGACGGGACTACGTTAATCTCAAACCCTGGAAGTTACATTTTATTGTTTGCATTATTTGTTTCAGCATTGCACTTTGAAGATGGTCCCTCAGCTCTTTGACAGCTTTGGCTCTTTTTCAGATCAGCAGACGGACTCTAAGTCTTTCTTATTTACAGTATATATAAAGGTTTCTCATTTCTATTCAGACTTCCATATATATTTAATTTCCTTAACGGCTTGCCATAATATATATATATATATATATATATATATATATATATATATATATATATATATATATATATATATATATATATATATATATATATATATATATATATATATATATATATATATATATATATATATATATATATATATATATATAGCCAAATTATCCCCATCCAGATATTACTTTAATTCAAGTAATTAAGTAATATTTCCAGGGCTTGAATTTACAACCATTTTAGTCACATATGTGTCCAAAATGTAATCTGTGCAACTTCAAAATATTTGGGAACAAACAATTATAGTATTGTGAGCTAAAGTTGTGGCATTAGCCTCTATGTTGTGAATGAATAACATAGAGGCTAATGCCATGACTTTCATTGTGTTTCAGCGTATCTTGAAGGATCATGCAAGTAATTGTTTCTTGTTGATGCTGTAAACAAAATGTCACTGTGCAAACCCATGTTTCTTGTTGTACTGAACACAGATTGAAAATAAACCGATTGAAATAATAATAATAACAATGATTAATTTCTATATCTCTGTTAGCCGTTTGTGAAGTTTTGTGCTCGTGCGCTACGTTCGCTCGCATCCTGTGCATCTCCTGGGGGCTAAGCCCCCCCTGTCCTTAAAAGCTAGTGACGCCCCTGCCTGTGAACATCACTTACTCTGCTGAAATAGTTTGACAGGTACTTGGGGACAGTTTCTCTGAGTATTTTGAATACCAGGCCCATTGCAATTTGGTGTACTCTTTCCTCAACTCTAAGCCATCCTTATTTGGTAAAGTGGGCTTGAGTTAGGTGAGTCCTGTATGGGAGGTTGAGCAGGAGTCTCACCAGCTTGTTTTGGGAAGTTTTCAGTTACGTTTTTAGTGGCTTGGGGATACTGGTGAACCATGAGGTGCAGGCGTAGTCAAAATGACACTGTATGAGGGCACCGGCAAGGGTCTTAAGTGTATCCCTGTTGATAAATGCAGAAATCCTGCCCAAAAATCTAGTTTTACCTAGGTTGTGCTTGGACCCAAATAGGATGGACTCTGTTTTACCCAGGTGTAGTGACAGTTTGTTATCGGAAAGCCAGAGACAGAGATTACTTAGTTCGGTGCTGAGTGCACTTTCAACCTTCAATTCGTCCCTGTCCGAGGCCAGTATCGCAGAATTGTCCGCGAAGAGGAACAAATTGTTGTTACATGCTGATTTCATGTCGTTAATCAAGAATAACAATGGTCCCAGAATGCTCACCTGTGGGACACCACTGCTCACCTTGAGGGGAGAGGACAGTGATCCGTTCACCTCGACCACCTGTTCTCTATCCTCAAGGTAAGATTTCATCCAGTTTGTGGCTGTGCTGTCAAAACCCATTGACCTCAACTTGTTTAACAGTATTGAGTGGTTAACTGTGTCGAATGCCTTTTGAAGGTCCAGCATAACCATTCCACAGTACTTGCCCATGTCTATCTCTCGCCTGATGTAGTCAGTCAGGTACAGTAGGCATGTATCGGTGTAATGTGATTTTCTGAATCCTGATTGAAATTCGAATAGGAGCTTGCTATTTGATAGATAATTATCTATTTGCTCATATATTAACCTCTCTATAACCTTTGAGATGGAGCAAAGGATGGAAACAGGGTGGTAGTTGCCAGGGTCTAATTTGTTTCCTTTTTTATACAGAGGTGATATTCTTGCGAGCTTGAATTCTTGTGGGACATGACACTGATTGATAGACAAGTTAAAAGGAAAGGCCATGTAACACTGTGGTAAAAATGCCCCAGTGCCAACTTTTTTGCAATGTGTTGCTGCCATTAAATTCCAAGTTAATGATTATTTGCCAAAAAAAAAAAATGTTTCTCAGTTCAAACATTAAATATCTTATCTTTGCAGTCTACTCAATTGGATATAAGTTGAAAAGGATTTGAAAATCATTGTATTGTGTTTTTATTTACGATTTACACAACGTGCCAACTTCACTGGTTTTAGGGTTTGTACATGATACGGGTGTAGCCACTCTCGAATGACTAACTGAATCCTGTTTTTACTCTGCTGTTGTTGTCTTGTGATTCAGCGGTCAATATAATGATGTTATGATGCAGTGGTCAGTGTAAACGTCGGACCTCCATGTCCAGAGATCCCCAAAAGAGGTGTTTGTTTGGATTAAAATAATTCACTACAGTGGTGGAATAAGCATTCATCTAAAAAAACTGATCTGTTTTCACATATTTTTTAGGGCCACCATATACAGTAGGATGTGTCTGTTTTAGCTAAAAACTAACAACAACAAAAAACGTTGTTTGGAGTTAATTATTTCTGCTGCAAATTTTGTGCAAATCAATTTTAGAAACCATTACATTTCAACCCACATCAGCAGGATGCCATTTCACAAGAAGCACCCCAAAACACATTGATTTACTCAAAACAAAGATAATGTTTTCTTCATATCGACAAGCCATTGGCAATTATAGACCATTTAGAGTCTCCAAATAACCTATGAGGACTACTTTTGGACTGTGGGAGTAAGCCAACCTTAGAGAAAACCCACACTAGCACTGGGAGATCATGCAAACTCTGTACATATATTCGAATCTGAATCTCCTCATTGTGAGGCAGACGTTCTGACCGTCACTGCATTGTGCTGCTCGACAATGCCCATACAAGTGTAAAAATAAGTTAATGGACGTTATCGAATAGTACATCAATCACCATTTAACATTCTTAATAGTCATCATCATTAATAGTCAAGCATAAAAACATCTTACCTTGACTTTGTACTGATGGTGATGCTGAGTTTTGCTGCTTTGAGATCTAGTAACTTCAGAGGTAGATTCTTGTTCTTTTTCTTTTTTCCAGGAGAGTTTGGAAGGGTCCTTCCAACCTGCAGCCTTGCAGCAGAGCCATCAATATTTCAAGCTGATGGGTAGCAGAGATGACTATGATAGAAAAGCATGTTAACATCAACGATGATAAAAAAAAGATGCAAAATCAATCTTAATAGTAAAAACAACAACCATATTCGAGCTTGTCAACATGGAAAGTACTTTATTACACACCCTAACTTTGCTCTCTTCATGTTTGTAGGTGTGTGTGTGTGTGTGTGTGTGTGTGTGTGTGTGTGTGTGTGTGTGTGTGTGTGTGTGTGTGTGTGTGTGTGTGTGTGTGTGCGTGTGTGTGTGCGTGTGTGTGTGCGTGTGTGTGTGTGTGTGTGTGTGTGTGTGTGCGTGTGTGTGTGAGTGTGTGTTAGAGAGAGAGAGAGAGAGAGAGAGAGAGAGAGAGAGAGAGAGAGAGAGAGAGAAAGCAAAATGAGCTAAATTCTCAATGATCCTAAGTGTATTATTGAGTATTCCAAAGAAGTATCAATCCTTTAGGATAGTCGACTGCCAACTGGGGATCATAGGACAGGTTGGACCGCGATGACGGCCGGTTGAGACATCAAGCAGTCCGGACTGAGCTGTTGACCTTGCATCATCCTGCAGCTCATGAATAATACACATTCCTATACTGTATTTGGAAGCACTTTGCACTGAGATGGAGGGGCTGATGAAGGATCATTGATTTAGTCTTTTTGTCAAGCAATTTCAGGGAAGAAGTTGTTTGAAGTTCAGTGAAAAAGGTAAATAGGATATTTATAGCAAACATTCCCAGCTGTGGGAAATCATCACTGTTTGGTTTTACTGCAACCTTGACAAGGCAAGAGACACGTTGTCATGGTAATGAATTCTTTCTCTTGACATTGCCTATACGTTTGTAGGTTCAACTCTCAAAGACAGAATTTAGTCTTATTTATTTGGTATTAAATGTTTTTCTTTGATAAGCTACACTGATGAAAGCCAGTGAATTTCTATAAATAGTCTGAGCAGTATGCAGGCAACAAGTGCTTCATGCACAATACATTAGACACATGGCTTGAAAAGTATTCCGTCAAAGCCCATTGATTAAGGGATCTGGGTGTGGCAAAAAGAGCAAAGCTACCGCAGATGATTGATGAAGACAAGTCTGTAGTCAGAGGACATCTGAGACTGTCTAAGAATGGTGTGTGTTCTGAATACGCTTGCCCTGCACCACAGTGTGCACGCACGAGAATCTGCTTATTTCATGTTTGCATTAGAAGGGATTGCGTTTAGTCCACTGCTCATCAAAGGTGCAGTAAGCTAAATTCTCAGGTGATCACCCAACAATCCATCAAATGCAGGCGTGAAAGTACAACACGCACACGCACACACACACACACACACAAACACATGCGCACCCACACATACACACGCACACGCACATGCACACGCGCACAGTCTATTGAGCTTTGAATCTCCACTAAGCTCTTTCCATTAAACATTTGCTGCAATAAGCATTTGGGTTAAAAGCTTTCATAATCAGGTGTACACTCTCAATTGGCGAGGTTCAAAATCAATATTATCCTTGACATAAAAGCTTTGCCCACCGCGGGTGTGCATAGCTGTAGCTGATTGCATCTAGGGGTCAGAGCATCGGCCCTCTTTTGTGTGCACATGTTCATATTTGCATGTCTGAGTGTCTCTTTGCTTCATATACTGCCATAACTCATCATAGTCGATACTTCCCTGCTCATCATCCCTACAATTGCCTCCCTGAATCTACTTACTATAGCACATTAGTACAGGTCTTCCATCCATCCATCCATCTTCTTCCGCTTATCCGAGGTCAGGTCGCGGGGGCAGCAGCCTAAGCAGGGAAGCCCAGACTTTCCTCTCCCCAGCCACTTCGTCCAGTTCTTCCCGGGGGATCCCGAGGCGTTCCCAGGTCAGCCGGGAGACATAGTCTTCCGAACGTGTCCTGGGTCTTCCCCGTGGCCTCCTACCGGTTGGAAGTGCCCTAAACACCTCCATAGGGAGGCGTTCGGGTGGCATCCTGACCAGATGCCCCAACCACCTCATCTGGCTCCTCTCGATGTGGAGGAGCAGCGGCTTTACTTTGAGCTCCCCCGGATGGCAGAGCTTCTCACCCTATCTCTAAAGGAGAGCCCCGCCACCCGGCGGAGGAAACTCATTTCGGCAATAGGTGAGGACGGGAACGTAGAGCGACTGGTAAATTGAGAGCTTTGCCTTCCAGGCTCAGCTCCTTCTTCACCACAACGGATCGATACAGCGTCCGCATTACTAAAGACGCCGCACCGATCCGCCTGTCGATCTCATGATCCACTCTTCCTTCACTCGTGAACAAGACTCCTAGGTACTTGAACTCCTCCACTTGGGGCAGAGTCTCCTCCCCAACCCGGAGATGGCACTCCACCCTTTTCCGGGCGAGAACCATGGACTCGGACTTGGAGGTGCTGATTCTAATCCCAGTCGCTTCACACTCGGCTGCGAACCGATCCAGTGAGAGCTGAAGATCCTGGCCAGATGAAGCTATCAGGACCACATCATCTGCAAAAAGCAGAGACCTAATCCTGCAAGCACCAAACCGGATCCCCTCAACGCCTTGACTGCGCCTAGAAATTTTGTCCATAAAAGTTATGAACAGAATCGGTGACAAAGGGCAGCCTTGGCGGAGTCCAACCCTCACTGGAAACGTGTCCGACTTACTGCCGGCAATGCGGACCAAGCTCTGACACTGATCGTACAGGGAGCGGACCGCCACAATCAGACAGTCCGATACCCCATACTCTCTGAGCACTCTCCACAGGACTTCCCGAGGGACACGGTCGAATGCCTTCTCCAAGTCCACAAAGCACATGTAGAGTGGTTGGGCAAACTCCCATGCACCCTCAAGGACCCTGCCGAGAGTATAGAGCTGGTCCACAGTTCCACGACCAGGACGAAAACCACACTGTTCCTCCTGAATCCGAGGTTCGACTATCCGGCATAGCCTCCTCTCCAGTACACCTGAATAAACCTTACCGGGAGGGCTGAGGAGTGTGATCCCACGATAGTTGGAACACACCCTCCGGTTCCCCTTCTTAAAGAGAGGAACCACCACCCCGGTCTGCCAATCCAGAGGTACCGCCCCCAATGTCCATGCGATGCTGCAGAGTCTTGTCAACCAAGACAGCCCCACAGCATCCAGAGCCTTAAGGAGCTCCGGGCGGATCTCATCCACCCCCGGGGCCTTGCCACCGAGGAGCTTTTTAACTACCTCAGCAACCTCAGCCCCAGAAATAGGAGAGCCCACCACAGATTCCCCAGGCACTGCTTCCTCATAGAAAGACGTGTTGGTGGGATTGAGGAGGTCTTTGAAGTATTCCCTCCACCGATCAACAACATCCGCAGTCGAGGTCAGCAGAACACCATCCCCACCAAAGAAGGTGTTGACATTGCACTGCTTCTCCTTCCTGAGGCGGCGGATGGTGGTCCAGAATCGCTTCGAAGCCGTCCGGAAGTCTTTATGTGTTTGAAATATATATTTTGGTACCAATATCTGTCATTTAACGTGTAATTAGTGTGTTGCAGTTTTGTAATTATATGGTTCACAGAATGCCCAAAAAGGGTCAAACTGTCATGGAAATTTAGTTTTTAAACAAGTACACTGTCACAGCCATATAATAATTGGAGGGGAAAGTCAAATGGGAATGCTACACATGGACGTAAGTACAGAATGTATTTAATAGCTATGCAACAGTAAACTATAATAAAAGCCCCCAGGTTTGCTTCTGTGTGTGGGTGTATACAGAATGTTAGAGAAGTACACCCAGAGTCATGTTTTTTCCCTACAAACACCACCCATGTGTTAAGATCAATACATTCAGCCTTGGGAGATGAGTTTGACCTATGTGAGCTTCCATCCATAATAACTTACTTTTTTTTTTTTACTTGTTATGTTTTATGAAACAGTAGTTATGCTAGTACAAACACTTCATGTTTGCATTTCAACATGCATTGAACATATACATCCCTGTTTGTCTAATCTGCCGAAGCGCAGTCACATGATAACATCTTCATCCCTGACACTCAATAACTCAATATTACTCACTTTGCCTTGTAAAAAGTTCACTTCAGTGAAAGATATTGTATTTGTACTACATCTTACACATTTAAACTGCAATGCACATTTCATTAACCTAATGTATGTAACTCGCCTGGTCCAGCCAGCCCAACTCAGTCCTGCCTATCAGGAGATGATGGAGAGTTGAGGGTGCTAGCCAATGAGCTGTTAGCTCATAGTCCAGTGCGAACTCTTAAATTGTCATGGAGTGAGGTTTAAAGTAAAGTTAAAGTACTAAAAAGTACCAATGATTGTCACACACACTAGATGTGGCGAAATTATTCTCTGCATTTGACCCATCACCCTTGATCACCCCCTGGGAGGTGAGGGGAGCAGTGGGCAGCAGCGGTGGCCGCGCCCGGGAATCATTTTTGGTGATTTAACCCCCAATTCCAACCCTCGATGCTGAGTGCCAAGCAGGGAGGTAATGGGTCCCATTTTTATAGTCTTTGGTATGACTCGGCCGGGGTTTGAACTCACAACCTACCGATCTCAGGGCGGACACTCTAACCACTAGGCCACTGAGTACACATGTACAACCGCGTAACCACTCAAACTGTAGCTGACATCCGTTCACACGTACCCCACTTAATCCCACTCTTAATCAGGGTCACAGCACCAATGCCACCTGCCTGTATCCGCACCGTTCACACTGCCCGGGAAACAAACCAGTGTCCGCAGATTGAGAGTCGAGAATACTGGGAAAAAGCCAAAAGCTCAAATAGTCAGCTCATTGTCCAGTGCAAACTCAAGGTACCAGGGAGTGAGGTTTACATGGGTACTACAGCACAACCACACGAGCTGGCATCCCTCATTCTCAATCCGGGTCACGGCACCAATGTAACCCGCCGGGATCTGCCCCATTCACACTGCCAGGGGATCAGACAAGTCTACGCAGATTGTGAGCCGAGAACTCCACGAAAAAGTCTGTCAGCTCAATGTCCAGTGCAAACTCATTGGGTCTAATTTACTAAAGGTTAACAGGTACTAAAACACGTGCAAACCTGATACGCAAAGCTGATCTACTAAACGTGTGAAAAGTGGATTGAGTCTGTTAAGTGAGCAAAAAAGGTCGTGCAATCCATTTTGCGTCTCTATATACTGTAATTATTTAGCACACGCAATGTGATTTATCAACACTCATCACAGTTTTGCGAGCACTATTTTGTATTTTATTTAGCACGTGTCAGAAGGACGTGCAAACTGACAGTTCCGTGCACGGCTGCAGGATCAGTGCTCGCGCTGCACAGACAAGAACCCTCCATTCTACACACTCGTGTCAACATTTTGGACAGTCAGACATAAACAATATTAAACATATCGTCTATTCAGCAACATCATTTATAGTTTTGTAGCTGCTAGAGGACTTAAGGGGCTGATTAAAACAAATTCAATTGATGCGCTTTGGTGTCCTCTATTTTTTTATGACGTCTGTTTATTTCACATAGAACCTATATTATTAAAATATTTTTTATGTGAAAAAACCCCATATATTTTTTGCATCTTGAGCGTAGTAAATGCAACTTCTCTACAAGAGCACATCTTCGACGATAAAAAAAGAAAGTGGTTTCAATGTAGATGCACCTCAGAACTGCTTCTAAAATGCCTATTAATAGTAGTGCATGACTCCTGCGTGTTTAAAAACATAGCAAAATGGCACTTGAAGAAGCATGCTAACATGAATGTGCAGTAAATGAGTGTCTGTGGGGTGATTTACACGCAGAATACATAATTATTAAGGCAGTCTGCACCACTTTTCAATTACACACGCAGTGTTAGTAAATCACACGTAATACGCCCACTAATTGTAAATGCTTGTTTATAGATTGCACAGTTTATAGATTGCACACGCTTAGTAAATCAGGCCCTTAATGTGTCAGGGAGTCATGCCTAATGCACAGCCACACTAGCTGGCACACTAAAATGTGCATGCATTGTTCCTTTGCAAGAACAGTAATGCTCAGAGAGATACTGTATGTTTATTATTGTGCTTCCCAGCAGGCACAACACATTAATACAACATTGATTATACATACATGTCCTTTAAAACTGACTTTGAAACAATGTTGCAAAATAGTTGTATTTTTGAACTGAGACTATGTTGATGTCCAACGTTGGATCCACGTTGTTGTTTAGGAAATGACCAAATTTCAATGGTCAAATCATTGTCAAAACCTGACATTGAATAAACGTCGTCAAAAAGATTCTGATTCTGAGTAGCCATTATTAGAAACATTGCAAATAGAGATGTCCGATAATTTCGGACTGCCGATATTATCGGCCGATAAATGCTTTGAAATGTAATATCGGAAATTATCGGTATCTGTTTCAAAAAGTAACATTTATGACTTTTTAAAACGCCGCTGTGTACACGGATGTGGGGAGAGGTACAGAGCGCCAATAAACCTTAAAGGCACTGCCTTTGCGTGCTGGCCCAGTCACATAATATCTACAGCTTTTCACACACACAAGTGAATGCCAAGCATACTTGGTCAACAGCCATACAGGTCACACTGAGGGTGACCGTATAAACAACTTTAACACTGTTACAAATATGCACCACACTGTGAACCCACACCAAACAAGAATGACAAACACATTTCGGGAGAACATCCACACCGTAACACAACATAAACACAACAGACCAAATATCCAGAACCCCTTGCAGCACTAACTCTTCCGGGATGCTACAATATACACCCTCCTCAACCTCCTCATGCTCTCTCAGGGAGAGCATGTCCCAAATTCCAAGCTGCTGTTTTGAGGCATGTTAAAAAAAATAATGCACTTTGTGACTTCAATAATAAATATGGCAGTGCCATGTTGGCACTTTTTTTCCATAACTTGAGTTGATTTATTTTGGAAAACCTTGTTACCTTGTTTAATGCATCCAGCGGGGCATCACAACAAAATTAGGCATAATAATGTGTTAATTCCACGACTGTATATATTGGTATCGGTTGATATCGGAATCGGTAATTAAGAGTTGGACAATATCGGAATATCGGATATCGGCAAAAAAGCCATTATCGGACATCTCTAATTGCAAACTATAACCACAAAGACTTCTCTGCCACATGACTATTGTTGTTATTGTGTAAAGTTGATTTAGTTGTTATAACTACAGCTGTTGCAGTGTATTACATGTGGTTTGGCAATGAAACATCCAGCTACATTTTGTCTTGTCATTACATTTTGTTTTGCAATGTGTTGGTTTTTAGCTATGTCTAATGTGCAATGTTGTCTTCATGACAGACAGTGACTTGTTCAGAAATCGCCAGCCACATCTTTTCCCCCAGGGGAGATTCAATGTTGTTGCCTAGGCAACAAGCACCCCCTCCCTTTCCCCTTGCTTCTGCTGGACTGTTCCACAATTACTGTGGGGGGGGGGAGTATTTATTTCCTAGATTGTAAGTGCATTTACCTCCCCCAAAAACACACATATATATATTAGCACGTTTCGAAAGGAGAAGTAGTAAAATTTTACCTTAATACGTGCTTAACTATCGATTACTAATGTGTTATAACAGTTTTGACGTGTGTAATATCACCCCCCTTTTGCGCGACGCATTTACACGCGTCCATGAACTGTCAAAATCGCTTGTTGCTTCCTCCCTAGCCTTAAAAGTAGTTAGCAAGCTAGCGTGTCGCGACTCAAGTAACAACAAGTCTCTCACTGAAAAGCAAATACGAAATTGAAAGAAAAAGTTACCCGGCACAAAGTCGTGGAATGCCGCACATTGGCTGCGGTTGCTGGACGTGGCTCGCGCTTCTCGCGCCGACCGAGTAGCGCTGTCACGCGCAGCTGGATGTGACAGGTTCGCCATCAGGTAAGCGAGCAGCAAGTTAGCTTAGCTGTTAGCATCGTTTGCTTTTTCTGTTAATATTTACGTTACGTTACGTACTAACTCGGTTCTCTACGATCGCCTCTTAAAGAAGGCTAAAGGTAAGGTAATGGAAACAAGTGAAAGGAAAGGGAAGAAGAGTTTGTGCCGGTGCCTTTGGACTCTATAGTTTAAACTGCATGACGTCATTGCCGATATCAAGCGTTGTGCGTGATACCATAGGCGCCAATCCCGTGGGTGCTTCGGGGCCCGAGCACCCACGGACAATGCCGAGCACCCACACGGGATTGATGGCAAATTATTTCTCACCACCAAGCAAAAACCGCGCATGTGCAGGCCCCTTCATCACTAAGGTTATGTCTACACTAAGCCGGATAACCCCTTAAAGGCCTACTGAAATGAGATTTTCTTATTTAAACGGGGATAGCAGGTCCATTCTATGTGTCATACTTGATCATTTCGCGGTATTGCCATATTTTTGCTGAAAGGATTTAGTAGAGAACATCGACGATCAAGTTTGCAACTTTTGGTCGCTGATAAAAAAGCCTTGCCTGTACCGGAAGTAGCGCGACGTCACAGGTTGTGGAGCTCCTCACATCTGCACATTGTTTACAATCATGGCCACCAGCAGCGAGAGCGATTCAGACCGAAAAAGCGACGATTACCCCATTAATTTGAGCGAGGATGAAAGATTTGTGGATGAGGAAAGTGAGGGTGAAGGATTAGAGGGCAGTGGAAGCAATTCAGATAGGGAAGATGCTGTGAGAGGCGGGTGGGACCTGATATTCAGCTGGGAATGACTAAAACAGTAAATAAACACAAGACATATATATACTCTATTAGCCACAACACAACCAGGCTTATATTTAATATGCCACAAATTATTCCGCATAACAAACACCTCCCCCCTCCCGTCCATATAACCCACCAATACAACTCAAACACCCGCACAACACACTCAATCCCACAGCCCAAAGTACCGTTCACCTCCGTAAAGTTCATACAGCACCTATATTTCCCCAAAGTTACGTACGTGACATGCACATAGCGGCACGTACGTACGGGCAAGCGATCAAATGTTTGGAAGCCAAAGCTGCGTACTCCCGGTAGCGCGTCCAGCTATCCAACTCAAAGTCCTCCTGGTTGTGTTGCTGCAGCCAGCCGCTAATACACCGCTTCCCATCTACAGCTTTCTTCTTTGCTGTCTTAAATGTTCATTAAACAAATTGCAAAAGATTCACCAACACAGATGTCCAGAATACTGTGGAATTTTGCGATGAAAACAGACGACTTAATAGCTGGCCACAATGGTGTCCCAATATGTCCGCACAACCGGCCGTATTGGCATGTGTTGCAATGTTAAGATTTCATCATTGATATATAAACTATCAGACTGCGTAGTCGGTAGGAGTGGGTTTCAGTAGGCCTTTAAACCAGGCCTGGGCAATTATTTTGACTCGGGGGCCACATTTAGAGAAAAAAATGTGTCTGGGCGCCGGTATATCTATTTTTAGGAACACTAATACAAAACCTCACAATAATGTCTGATTGAATGCTAAAAACGTTATGACAGACCGCCTTAAAAAACGTAATGGAATTTTACATTTTTCTACGAACGATAAAACACTGAATATTGACAAAATATGAATGTCACACCCCCTTTCGATCGACATATTTTACAATCAAGTGAAACGCAACAAAAATGCAACAAACAGTGAAATATGAACGCGAAGGGTACAAAATAAACCCACCTACTATCTGATATATCACTAAGCTTTAGAACTTTGTTGTGAAAATCTCCTTCCGCGTCTGTGGAAACGCTTCCCGCCCACACTGCTTGGTGCCTCGTCTGAGCTGCTGTGACGTAGATTACCATAGTAACTAATTAGATGACCATTGCAGTGTTTCCCATAAACTGCCAAGATACCTGTGGCGGTGGGGGCGTGGCTATGGGCGAGGTCACCATGACATCATCGAGTAATTTGCATAATTTACTACAATGATATGATTTTCTCTAAAAAGGCTCAAAAAATGTATACTTACTAATGAATAATAACAGTTTTGTTTTAAACGTCCATCCATCCATCCATCCATTTTACAATATAATTACAACACTTTATGTACATATTGATATACAGATTTGAACAATAAGATATTCACTGAAATATATTTATTAATTGTGGTTCTTACAAAAAATATATCTTATAAAAATATAAAAGCTAAAATGTCTCTTAAAGCTCTGCCCCTTTAATTAGTGCATACTAAATAATTTAACTTTAGCCTACTACTACAACCATATTATTTACCAGCAACATAAAGTGAAACAGAGGCAGAGGTGTCCTGCCACAGTCAGTAACAAATAAACAGAAAACAGTAGTGGTGGTAGATAGACACAAAGCTTCATCAAACATCTGATCCACTGAACAAAGAGCTCCAAAAATCTTGATCCTACACTTCTCTTTTGTAAAGTAAATCTGAACAGCCGATATGGGCATCTACATCAACTACATGATTTGCCTGAGAAGCTGGACAGGCCAAAAAAAAAAATCGTTGTGGCGGTCTTAATTCTTTCGTGGCGGGCCGCCACAAATAAATGAATGTGTGGGAAACACTGTAGTAACTGGTATATCATCCATAAGCGCAGATTGCAACCATTGAAATACTTTGTATAGTTCAAGACTTGCGGTCATTAGAAAACATCACTGCACATCATAATGGCAGCTAGTTTCAATCTTAAAGATTGAAAAGCTTAACGGGCCTTAATTTGCCCAGATCTGCCTTAAATTAATAATTATTCAGCCTAAGCCCTGTTTTAACCATACTAAACTATCGGTTAAGGTCCCTCTCATTGGATAATTTTTTACACGGGTAAGTGCGCCGTGTATTTCTTGAATCTGCGGCTCTTAGCTTTGTATGGACTCATTGATCGTTTACAAACTAAGTTCGGAGAGGAAGTGACGCCAGAAAGACCACGCCCCACACAGGAAGTGACATCAGAAAGAACGCGCCACAGCCAGCTTCATAATAAAGCGGTTTCGTAAATCGGAGCTAACCACTGGAAATATGAAGGCGAGTCATCCAGACATGCCCGTACTTTCTGACACTAATCTACTCCCATGTATGGCTATGAACCGCCTTGACTAATATATGCATATGCAGCACATAAAGCACAGTGAAACATTACTAGCTAGCTACAATAATAATGATAGTGATAAATTCACCAACACTGGCAGTAATGTGAAGTTAATTATATTTATATAGAGACTCGAAGCGCTTTACATAGTGAAACCTATTATCTACATTTTAAAGCACATTTAAACCAGTGTGGGTGGTGCTTGGCGCAAGGTTAAAGTGGCTTGCCGAAGGACACAACGGCAGTGATGAGAATGGTGGAAGCTAGGATCGAACCTAGAACCCTTAAGCTGCTGGCTAGACTGCTTTACCAACTGAGCCACGCCGCCTGTAATCTTTTATGTACTGTGCTGTTTTGGGAAATTAGATTTGTATGTCAAAAGGGGGACCAAACAGTCAAAGGTAAGTCAATTCAGATTTAATGATTCACTTGTGTTATTTTTGGACCCATTAAAATGGGCGAGTACGGTACATTTAGTTAAATGGGCCCTATTATTGAAAACCAACTTTTCTTACTTATTGGTGCCTGCTGTTGTATATTTGATATCCGCATAAGTATCGAACATTTTAAATCAAACCGTGTACGCATTGCGGAGATATTGTTTTATAAAACAATCTTGCCTATTTTTATACTTCCTCTAAACAAGCTTTTTGGAATTTGCCCTGTGCTGTGATGTTTTTCACACCAGTGACGTCAGCGTAGGGCTGGGCGATATGGCCTTTTATTAATATCTCCATATTTTTAGGCCATGTCACGATACACGATATATATCTCGATATTTTGCCTTAACCTTGAATGAACACTTGATGCATATAATCACAGCAGTATGATGATTTTATGTGTCTACATTAAAACATTCTTGTTCATACTGCATTAATATATGCTCATTTTAAACGTTCATGCAGAGAGAAAAAAACACAACTAAGTCAATTTACCAAAACTGTATTTATTAAACAGTTATTAAGCAGTGGCACAAGCATTCATGTAATTTCAAAACAGAAAATTCAAGATTGTCAGAGACATTTTAAAACCAGCTATTAGTGCACTTTTGTGCATGTCACTAAGATGATATATCAAAACAACACTAAATTACAGTGTACTTTTTGTACAGAACGCCACTACAATAGTTTAAAACAACTAAAGTGCACTTTTGTGCATGATGTCACACAAGATATTTCAATCACTGTCAAATAAAAATGAGCTGCATTATAGGAAATCAAATATGTATGTCCTTTGCTATGTGGTAGGTTATTGCAGACGTTATTTCCTTCTGTTTTTGACTATTTTTTTCATACGGTGTTGATGTGGAAATGGTGTTGATGTGCAGGTTGCGTGGGCATTTTGTTGGGTGTGGCACCGGCCGGAGATGTTGACATGCGGAGTTTCAAGCACTCTTCATTCTCTAGCGGGGGACTTTTCAAATGATGCTACAAATTAGCAGTAATGCTACTTTTTGTAGCAACGCTTTTTCCGCATACTTGACATATTACGGTGGTCTGTTCAACATATTCCCACTTGAAGCCAAACCACCACCGGACGATGGACCCTGTGCTGTTTTTCTTGGGAATTAATTGTTCTTCCTTCATTTGTTACCATATTCGCACCTTCTTTCTCTCGTATTACCACTCGCACCACTCCGCTAGCATCACAGCTAACATTACCCATGCTGCTACCTGTTTGCTCCGCGAGAGCGTATGACGTTGCATGCGCGACAGTATGTGACGTATGTAAGAAGGTGCGCTTGTTTTATGTCTCTGTGAGAAGGAGAGATAAGAAACGCCTGTAGTGTAATGCCCGCAGCTAAAAGCAACTGCGTGAGAACGTATACTCGAATATCACGATACAGTCATTTTCTATATCGCACAGAGACAAACCCGCGATATATCGAGTATATTCGATATATCGCCCAACCCTACGTCAGCGGATTATTTATATGGTATAAATTCACCCAAAGTGCTTTGCACGAGCCTGCAATTGTAATCCGCGCTGTCGTCAATAAGTTCCTTGTTTTTCTCTATCCTTTTGTTGTGGGGCAGACTGGCTCGTACATGGACATGCATTCTCAGCTGTTACCATTTCTAATACAAAGTAGCATATAGTTCAAACTTATATCTGTCAGTAGATACGCTATGGAAGCGTTAAAATCTACAACAAAGATGGCGGGGAGATGACGCTGTCGAAGTGGAGTCATGTAAATAACACCGTCCACAAAACTTTGACCAAAGAAACCGCAATTACATGTTATGTAGACCAGTGGTCCCCAACCTTTTTGTAACTGCGGACCGGTCAACGCTTGAAAATTCGTCCGACGGACTATTTTTTAATTTTTTTTTGTCATAAAAAAATACAATCATGTGGGCTTTACGGACTGTATCGCTGCAGACTGTATTGATATATACTGATATATAATGTAGGAACCAGAAATAATAATAAAGAAAGAAACAACCCTTTTGTGCGAATGAGTGTAAATGGGGGAGGGAGGTTTTTTGGGTTGGTGCACTAATTGTAGGTGTATCTTGTGTTTTTTATGTTGATTTAATAAAAAAATAAAAATGAAGATTTTTATTTATTTATAATTTTTTATTTCTTGTGCAATCCAATCGATCTACGGACAGGTACCGGGCCGTGGCCCGGTGGTTGGGAACCACTGATGTAGACCACAAAGAAGTGTTTTAAATGTAGAAAGAAAAATCCCAATATGACCCCTTTAAAGTATGATCACAGTTTAGGATCAAACAGGGAGATCAAAGTCTGCCTGAGAGATTGGTCTCAATGTGCCTGCCAGTGGACTCTAGTCCTGAGTAGAGTTGGGTCCAAGCAAATTTCCTATATCTATTCGATTACGAATCATGAGGTTCTAGATCGATTCGATCCGCGCTTAAATATTGAAAATGTACTAAGTTTTTTCTCTTCACCATAAACAACTTTGAACAGTTTAAAGTCAAAAGTCTCAAAAGTGCAATTACATAATAAGAAAGGAATCGCAAGTAAAAATGTGCTTGTATTGCAACATTTCATCACTGCTTATTGCATTAAGGTATGGTTTCTTCAAGTACAAAATAATAATAACAGAGGAAGTGTAACAGAGGCCAGCCGGTGTGGCTGGTCCACGTGTATGCTGGTAAACCTCACTGTGTTACAAACTGTTACATCAGGTCGTACTTTGTTTAGTTTTTTGGGTGTCTTTCTGGTGTTAGTGGGTTCACTTCCTGTTTTGCACTCTTATTTTTGTTTCACTTTCTGTTTTGCTTGTATTCTGTTGCAGTAGCTTTACCCTGCTTCTGTGCGTTTCCCTCCTCACCTACGGGTGGTTAGTGTTGATTATTCTCACCTGCTGTTAATGACTGGTTACATGAGCTATTTTTTTGGGACTCCTATTTTGTTAGTACAGTCAGACAGAACGTAACGCACAGCAATTTTTAATTGAACGCCTGAAATATGGGCTTGGTTATTCTTGCGCACTTGACGACAGTGCCGCATGCAGGGAGATGATGATGTAAATAAAAGTACCTCGAAGAATCAGGTAATAATATTTGTAACTAGAGATGTCCGATAATATTTATTTTTTTATTAAATCAACATAAAAAACACAAGATACACTTACAATTAGTGCACCAACCCAAAAAAACTCCCTCCCCCATGTACACTCATTCACACTCATTCACACAAAAGGGTTGTTTCTTTCTGTTATTAATATTCTGGTTCCTACATTATATATCAATATATATCAATACAGCCTGCAAGGGATACAGTCCGTAAGCACACATGATTTTGCGTGCTGCTGGTCCACTAACAGTACTAACCTTTAACAGTTAATTTTACTCATTTTCATTAATTACTAGTTACTATGTAACTGTTTTTGTATTGTTTTACTTTATTTTTTTATTCAAGAAAATGTTTTTAATTTATTTATCTTATTTTATTAATTAAAAAAAAAGACATTATCTTCACCATATCTGGTTGTCCAAATTAGGCATAATAATGTGTTAATTCCACGACTGTATATATCGGTATCGGTTGATACCGGTATCGGTAATTAAGAGTTGGACTATATCGGAATATCGGATATCGGCAAAAAGCCATTATCGGACATCCCTAACTGTAAGTCCCTCACTTTGTTTTGATTTGTTCCGGACGGCCAGTTGTTGGCATCTAAGGTTAGCATAGTGTGATACTGCTGCTACTGCGGCTTCACGTACTAGACTGCCAGGGACCTGGGGTTATCGGTATTATATTTTATGTATTGATATTGCAAAAATTAAACGATATCAATCCATAAATGATCAAATTGATGATTTTACCAATCCCTCATGCTGAGTGAGGACGCCAGTCGCACAAACCCACCAAAACACCAGATGTGATGTAACCAGGCAATGCACCCAACACAAAGCTGAGTGAAAATGATCAAAACATAAGAGTGAAAGGTTAGTCCAGAAGTCTAAATACAATAGTTAATAATACCTCTCTTTTTGACAAAGAGGCTGAGTGAGGGTGTCAGAAACACTGTCTCCTTGCAGCACATCTTTAGGATCCTTTTTGAGTTCTTATTTATATCCTCTTTGTTATATTTTGGCTGGTAAAATGCTAGATGGTAACAAAGGCTTGCACAACTTTATGTGAACCAGAAGACGTCATGTTGCTTCGGGTGCAGGTCGCACAACATACCCTGTCCAATCGAGGCATGACTTAATTCAAAATTTTAACTGTGCATCATTTGGTCTGCTGACAAAAATACAAAAAGTGTGAATGTGTGACAGAATGAGTTTCAAGCTAAAGGAAACACAACTCAATGCTGCTTGATATTTGATTACAAGTTTATTAATAGAAAAGACAGCTGCCTTTTCATTGGTCTTCATGTATTGCCCTAATTCTGAGCCAACCATGTTTACTCATTCATTTGTTAGTGCCTCCTCATAATAACTAAGGGCGATTTTAACACACATCACTCTTCATTTGATGTGTTTAGTCATTGTCTCAGAATAACCCCTTTATGTTTTAGATTTTTTAAACCGCTGAAGGCCACAGAAATCCTAAATCTAGTAATGTGTGAGTGAGCCACGGTGGTTGGGGTCAAACAGGACAGTGGTGATAGGAGGGGTGGGGATACTGTGAGGGAAGGAAGTGGCTCAGCTTGTTTGTCTGCGAGGCTTTTGTTTGTTTTCCTGCTGGAAAAATCTATTTAGGAGGGACGCGGCCTGAGGTCTGCCAGTGGAAATTGGTCATAAGGCACAATTGTTATTAGAGTTATGTGATAACTGAGGGGTGTGAAATGAAGACATTGATACTGCACAAGTATCGTTGGTACAATCAAATACAAATAGTAGCTTACAATTTTTCTTACCTAGAACCAATCAAGCTCCTTCAATCTTGTGATAAAGCACCAACGTTATGATGAGGAAATGGAACTAACTGCAAAAATCTTTGAGTGTGTAAAATCAATTTCTGGAACTATGTCTCCAAAGGTATAAAGGCTTGGGGTTCCAAAAGGTGATGTGAGCTGTTAAACCTTGCCCTGCCCATGTGACAAATCAAAGATAGATGTTAGGTTTTTTAATCTTCCTAATACTTAACTTCCACAAACAATGTAAATCTGTTTCCAGTGAGAGTACTTTTTTAGTTTAGGTTTTATTTATTTGTTTTCTAACTAAAATAAACAGACATACTATATACTTTCTTAAAGAGGAAACATTAAATATTGTTCTGGCTCCATAAGAGCCATATTATGTTAATGTGTGTGTGTGTGTAAATATGGTTCACTACGTCCATTTTAATTTGTAAATGTTTTAGAATGTTTTTTTTTTAATAAATGCAAATTCACTTCCGGGTTATGTGACGTTACGCAATCTATACTGTCTAGTATAGATCGATCACTTTGTGCTAAGACACACAGATTTTATAGTCAATGTTGTCTTAGTTGTTTAGACAGTAATGTTTTTTTCAATCATTTTATTTGATTCGGTAGTTCTAACCGTCGGGAGTTTTACCGCAGTTATCATTGTTACAGTTTATCATTACATCCCTATCGTACATTACTAATTAAAGCATCGCAAGATTGTTAATTAGGTTTGCTCTTTGCTTACAGAATTGTAAAGCATGTTTGACCCACAGATACTCTATCAATGAAACACCCAGGCTGCAGTGTCATTCACAGCCTTTGTTTTAGACTTTGTATGACACTGAGACAGACAGACAGACACAGAGCCACAGATGGTACAGCTGTTCGATTGAATCTGGATCTCTGACTCATCAGTTCTGTGACGCCCAGCTTCACTGCTCACATGATGCCAACCAGCATGTCATCAGCTGGATGGAAGGACAGAGAAGAGGGTGGGACGACCGGTTGGACCAGTAACAGAAACCTTCCCTATACTGTGATTATAGTCCATCAAACTCAATAATATGATTAAAATTCTGCGTGAAAGAGAGCTTAGGGGATGGAAGGAAGAGAGATGTCAATGATTGGAGTGTGTCTGGATGATGAAAGGAGGAGGTGCGGTGCTCTTGTTTCCTGGGGGGATGGTGTGACATATCAATAGAACACAGACGGATAGGAAGGACGAATAGGATCATCTGTATGTACTAAGTGGTTCTGCATTGAGAAAGACATCGAGTGTCCACCCATATATCCGTTAAACATCAAGCAGCTTTGAATGAAAGCTCAAAACAGAGGTGAAAGTCAATGATGTAACATCTAGTTTGGCAGTGCATTAAAGTGGGGAAATACCTTGACAGGTTAGCATTCAGAGGATGTTACTGTAAGTGCAGTGTTCACTCCATCGCCTACAATGTTACAATAGGGAGGCACAGACAGCATTGATTTATAACTGCTGTTCCCCCATTGGCTTGAGCTGGGAAGAGGCAGGCCTTTGTCACAGGCTCGTGGGCAGAAAGGGGCTGGCTTTAGGGGCGTGTGTGTGTGTATGAGGGACGGATGGGTAGATGGTAATGTTTCAGCCACAGAGTTGGAGTCGGCACACTTCTGCTTCCTGCTTGCACGTCCGGCTGCCTCCCTGCCCACCCGCCCGCCTGCTTACCTCACTCGCTGGCTTGCTTGCTGCTGTGGCTGAAAGTGAGAGGGACATCGAAAGAGGACCCGTCTCAGCATGGACCTCTGGTTGCGGCACTGGGCAGCGTGCAAGGAATGACAACAGTTCACATGGTCATCAACTCCAGTTGCTGAGTCAGACATCCGTGTTGTGTCTGTAAGAACAGTGCCACGCAAGGTGCCTTTTGTGTTGGGGATAGCAAACGTCCGAGCTCGGGGACCCGCTAAAACAAGGTGGGAAAGAACCATTATTTTTTAAATAGTTTACTGCATTGTGATGCATACAAGCTTGGGTGATATGAGAGGGAACATTGTATCTGTGTGAGAGCAGCAGGCTAAAAATGAGAGAATGTGCAGAGCTCAGAGTTACGACCATATTGCAGTTTCCAGTACTGTAATGGTCTTACTGCACCCACTCCTGAGAGGGAGTGAGGCATTATCACAGCAGTGAACTCACTCCCCCAACAGTGCAAATGTCAGGAGCCACATGGGTTACATGTTTTTCACTTGCACATGCAGGCCATGTCACTGGCTGTTACAGGTTCTAAAGTTTACTTCTACGGCCTGACTTGAAAGTGTTGTTCAAATCAGGAAATGCTTGTGTGTAGTAGCCACGATTATTCAGATACTGTTTTGAAATTAATCACACATTCTGTTAATTAGTCTTTCAATTGTGATGGTGCTGTCATTGACATAATTGGGCATGCTGCGGTCAAGCAGTAGATACCAGCAGACTAGGGTGGTGTCGCACATCTGGCGCTAAATGAAGCAGAAGTAGGTGCTTTCTAAAATTGACAATTGTTATAATCAACAATAATATGATGATTTGCAGAAACATACTCTCTGATAAAGATGTTGTCAGGTGGAGAGAGTATTGAAAGGATTCTCAGGCTGGTCAATTTTTCAGACATTAACCGTAAAAAAACGCAAACGACCGTTTGCTGAGTCATTCAACAACAACTATTATCTATTCGCTTTGAGGAGATAGGACCTTTTCAGTAGATGATATTTATAATTTAATGTGATGCTTTCTACTTGATATTGTATTGACATATACATATTATAATATTGTCTTGCAGTAAAAAAAACAATACATACAATGGCACTCAGTGGAATGCACACCTCTGCTCAGGGCGGCCAATTATAATTTGGATCAGCCAAATCGTGCAGAATCCTAAACACCCAACCACCTCTTCTATATGCCTGAATTTTATCTCAAAGATTCATTCATCATTCACAGAGAAATTCTGAGTTTGTCAAAAAGTAATGTAAAATAGCTAAACAGGGAAGACTAAAACTACAGTAACCACTATACCGTCAGAACTACTACATAAATCAAATCTAGCCTATTTTAGATGTAAAAAGATAAACATGATGCAAAGAGTTAAGTAATCTCATTTAACAAGGAGGAAAAATCCCCGACCCCTATCATGAACAAGGCCATTCAGGTCACAAGCTAAGGCTATTATGATGTGCCGCACACCAATCTGCTGACTCTGTGGAATGCTTCTTCTTGTGCGTCCGAACGTAAGCTTAGTCCTGGAGGAGTCTCAGTCACTCGTCCTCATTGCTAATGGTACTTGTTATTCAACTCCAGGAACCCAGTCTTATGCCAAATACAATTGCATAGGCACTCTATGAAATCCTGTTGGACCGCAAGCTATAGACCTGCTCTGTTATTCTCTAAAAGAAGGAAACGTGGAAAATAATATTTTCTCAGCAAATAAGCCAATGATGTCACCTAGAAATCTGGGTGACGCTTGCTTGAAGAAAAGGGACATTCAATCTTGTGTAACAAGGTACCTTAAATTTCCATTATACATAGGAAATGTTCTTATTTCTCCTTGACAATGTGGTCCATTCTTCACAGCCTTGAATAACATTGAACACTTGTTCCTCTTTGCCACGCAAATGACTCCATGGCAGTGATTTTCCAGAAGAAAGTGGTAATAAGTGGAAATGCAGCCTCCTGGTTTAATTGTGCTGGCAATACCTGACCTCTGCTAAAGTAAACGTCACAAAGCTCACAACCAGCAAAATCAGCTAAAATAAACAGCAACACACATCACAGAATACACAGATACCAAACTAATGGGTTACATACAAGGTATTCGGAGGTCAAGCCAATGACTTTCACTGGAGATGCTCCAGCCCCGCTGACTCACAACCAGCGAAAGCAGCTAAAATAAAAAGCAACACACATCACAGAATACACAGATACCAAACTAATGGGTTACATACAAGGTAATCGGAGGTCAAGCCAATGACTTTCACTCGAGACGCTCTAGTCCCGCTGACTCTCATACAATTAAGCAGACTAGTAAGATAATGCCCTTGCCAGCTGGCTTTAGTAAGCGTCAGTAATCCATAAAGTCCAGTACTGTGGTGCTTTTCTTCACATCTCCGTCCTCTAGTAGGTCAGCCTGTCTGTCAACCCTACTGATGACACCATACTAAACATTAGTTTTGGCTTTGAAATTTAGTTCTTCACAAGTAAAACATTACCCGCTGTAAACAGCTTTATTAGTGTCATCACATCACATAAATTTTAATGCTTCCCATATAATTGAATATTCACTCATCCAATATGCATCTCACAGCATTGCCTTCCTGGCATGAGTGTGGTAATCTCTGAGATCAAAACATGGTGTTGTCCTTTCCTACCATCATTTTTGCGTTCTGTTGAAATAACACCAGCTAAGCTCTGCATAAATAAACTAAGACAGGCTACAGTAGCACAAGCTGAGCTAGGCTAAGCCAAGATAAGTTTATAGTGTCCAAGGCCCTGGACCTGTCTAGCCAGACTAAACCAAAGCTGTGTGCACTGCACACTAGGGCTGGATATCATGGCCAATTTCATACAGTAAATCATAAAATTTTGATTCATAAGGTTCTGAATCGATTAATCAGGTTTCAATTCGATTTCAAAATATCTCAACTATGTTACATTTACAAATGCACTTTTTTTTTTTAAAACAATAAACCAGTTTCAAGTGTAAACTTGTAAATTTGACAATTTAAACCCGACTTGTAAACAAGACTGTCTGAAGTCTCAAGAGTGCAATTTCGAAATCCATCCATACATCTTCTTCTGCTTATTCGAAATCGGGTCGAGAAGAGAAGCCCACACTTCCTTCTCCCCAGCTACTTTGTGCAGCTCTTCCCGGGAGATCCCAAGGTGTTCCCAGGCCAGCTGGGAGACACAGTCTCTCCAACGTGTCCTGCGTCTTCCCCGTAATCTCCTACTGGTTCGGGGAACATTCTGACCAGATGCCCGAACCACCTCATCTGGCTCCTCTCAATGTGGAGGAGCAGCGGCTTTACTCTGAGCCCCTCCCGAATGAAGGAGTATCTCACCCTAACTCTAAGGGAGAGCCCCGCCACCTGACAGAGGCCGCTTGAAGCCGTGATCTTGTCCTTTCGGTCATAACCCAAAGCTACTGACCATAGGTGAGAATAGGGACGTAGATCGACCGGTAAATTGAGAGATTTGCCTTTCGGTTTAGATCCTTCTTCACCACGGCGGACCGATACAGTGTCCGCATCACTGCAGACGTTGCACTGATTCGCCTGTCGATCTCACGTTCCACTCTTTCCTCACTCGTGAACAAGATCCCGAGGTACTTAAACTCCTCAATTTGGAAGTGAGAAATACATTGCAAGTGAAAGTGTACTGGTTCTGCAACCTTCCAACACTGCATATTGCATTAGGTATTGTTTCCTTAAGTGCAAAATAATAATAACATTAATATATAAGCTATTTTTCTTGGACCATTATTTTGTTCGCTGCGTAAGATGTAACATGAGGATTCTGGTCATAATGTTAGTAAGTTCTAACCTGACTCTCGCCAGATCTTCGTAGTTCGCTGAGCTCCACACAAGGATCTGGGACTTCTCAATAGGAGATGTATTTCAGAAGGCGGGGCCTTGTAAAAAAATCATTGTATGTGATTGGATAAACCACTTGTCCGTTATCTTGAATGACGTGCTACTTCAACCACTCACATCGAAATCAACCCGTGACGGTGATGAGAGCGACGCTGGGAAATCCAAAACAGAACAGCCGACATATTGGATAACGACAGAGCGAAAAGTTCTCTGTTCATCTTTTTAAATAATTAATATTCAATAGATTTGACAAAACAGTTGCAATAGCAGAATCAATGTCAGCACACAACTCCTCGCTGCATGCCGCCATTGTTGTTTGAATAAAACAGTGGCTTCGGCGCTACGTCACATCTATGAAATCCCGCCCGGCGATCCTGATTGGTTCATTATTTTTTGCTATCTTGAAGGAGTTTGCATAGCCCTCGAGCCCAGATCCTTGTGTGGAGCTCAGCGAACTACAAGGACATGGCAAGAGTCAGGTTAAGTAAGTCCCTCAGTTTATTTTGTTTTGCCACACCTATCCCTGGGTACATGTATTTTGAGGTTTCTAGGAAGCCGGAGTACCCGCAGTCACAGGGAGAACATGCAAACTCCACACAGAAAAACACAGAGCCCGGGGATCGAACCCATGACCTTCCTATTGTGAGTCACACGCACACCCCTTTACCACCGTGCTGGCCTTGTAATTTAATATTGCTAAATTTAAAAGCTATTGATTCATTATCTGTTAAAAAAAAAGGTATTCACCCATCCCTACCAGTGCATGCACTGGAGTAGTTCAAGTCAAGTCTGTATTTCATCGGGAATGAGAGTTTTTCTCTCTACATTTTGTGACCCTCAACGTTCTCCGCCAAACTAAACAATGATTAGTGATGGCTTTGGCTCAAGGCCACAACTAGATCATTTTAGGAACACCAAATTATCACCGTGAAAAGGGGGAGAAAAATGACACTGTTTTCTCGTCATACATTTTGACAAAGTAGGCTAGCTTGATTTAAGAGTTCTTGTGACTTCTAAAAATAACAAGGGTTTAATTGGTAAAGGTCAAATCTGGCATGATTTCCACCTGACTGTCTCTTCCAAAGTGATTGGCCCCCTCCGTGGGGAAATGGTGTGAAATTGAATCCTGCCTTGGAGAGGGGAGCCACTCTTTTTTATGATCTGGCCGAAAAGCTTCTTGTCTCGTTAGCTATGATAACAGTTAAAGTGGGACAGGGTTTGTTAGACAATTATCTGGAGCAGTGTGGGGTTGTTGGACTATTTCAAAAAAAGAGGTTTGCCTGTTTCACCTACTTAGAAAATATTACTATTCTGTATGACAATAGGCATAAAGTAAGTAAATTAATTACTCAAAGTATAAATAGAGTATTACAGCTATTTTGGCCAAACCTACAAAAAGTTGACCCATCTAAACTAAAATGTATGTGTAAACTAAAGATGGGCACATAAGCTTAACTAGGGCTGCAACTAACAAACTTCCTCAAAAAGAAGTGTATTTTGTGATGATGTTTTTGGAAACCTGACCACAGCTTTACTTGGATGGCTTGGCTCAGATGGTAGAGCGGCTGTGCCAGCAATTCGAGGGATCCAGGTTCGATAGTGAATGAATGATGGGTTTCTCAGTTCTCTGTGAAGCGTTTTGGGTGTCTAGAAAAGCGCTGTAACAATCTAATCTATTATTATTATTACTTTAGCTAAAATGACAGTTATATTTATGTCTCACACAACGCTGTCTCTCCGTTGTTACTGGATTACAAGTTAACTACTTTATTGAGGAGAATTGGAGACCGCATCCTCCAGATCTTTCAAATGCCTCTGCTTTAAATGTTCCTGCATCAGAAACATACTGCCGTAAAAATCAAGTTCAGCTTTGCAAATTGAGCAAATAATTTGTATCTTTGACGTGTTTAAGGTGAAATGTTTCCATAGTTTCGATGTTTTTGATCACGGTGTTGTTCCATTTTTCTCTTCCTGTGCGCATGTGCCTTTCCGCCTGGAAAAACATGAGGATTAATTTGTAAGCAACAAATTTTTGTTTAAATTAATGGTTGCACACTTAAGCTTAACCCATATCTAACAAGACTGTGTCAACCATATTTCTCCAGGTTCTGTCAGATCTATATTGTCTTTCAAAATAATTAGTAAAAAAGATTTGTTTCTTCTCTTAATAGTATTATTGAGATTACAAGTATCCCTAAACCTAGTTTATACCAGCTTCTGCGTTCAAATGCTACTCATCTTCTCTTCTTTCTCCTATCAGGGGGCCATCATCGTGAGTCATGTTTCAACAATTTTTATAGCTAAGGTTTTTTTGGGGGGGCCCACAGTAGCTTAGTGGTTAGCATGTTGGCTGCACAGTCAAGCGATCCAGTTTCGAATCACTGTTTGGGCATCTCTGTGTGGAGTTTGCATGTTTTATCTCCGGGTATTCCACCTTCCTCCCAAATTACAAAAACAAGCCTGTTAATGGCAATGTGTAATGGTAATGTGTGAATGGTTGTTTGTTAATACCTGCCCTGTAATTGGCTGGCGACCAGTCCCGGGTGCAGGCTCCAGCTTACCCGTCCCAACTGAATACATTCGGTATAGAAAATGGATGGATGGAGGCTTTTCATGCAGAATCTGCTTACTAAACCTATTGTACTGGTTGTAGCTAAATAACAGTTAGGTATTTTTACAGTACAAAACTTATTACATGTTTATAAAAGGTCTATTTTAACCAAAGGTTTATTTTTTTACAGTGTTTCTGTAAAAAGTGTCTGTGTGGTGTCCCTAGCCTTTGTTTCTCTGATCCCTGTTTAGCCAGAAACATTTCCAGATGTGCCTACCAATTTTTTTTGTCCAGTAGTTTAGTATTGTATTACATATGCTCAATGGAAAGGTCACTTCCTTTGATTGTTGCTCCAGCAATTGTCCAATCATCAGTCCCTAGAAAATAACCACACACAAGCGTGAGTGTCCTGAGAGAATACCCCACTTCTATTTTTGACTCTGGGGAACAAGTGGATATAATAGGACACTGGACGGTGTCAAAATGAAAGTCTGGCACTGGCATACGCATCTGTCTCGGTCACTCTTTGACTTCTGGACAGTGGCCCGGAATAGTGCTGCGCTGTGCAGTTTTCTATCGGCTAGGTCAGTGCTTCTCAAAAAGTGGG
Source organism: Entelurus aequoreus (assembly GCF_033978785.1). Taxonomy (NCBI): domain Eukaryota; kingdom Metazoa; phylum Chordata; class Actinopteri; order Syngnathiformes; family Syngnathidae; genus Entelurus; species Entelurus aequoreus. The sequence continues at coordinate 86,860,886 of NC_084731.1, read as the reverse complement.
GCGGAACTCCCTGGGGGGTCGCTGTGAGGTTTCAGAGGGTGCGTGGAGGGTAGGTTTTCAGTGTGGTTCTTTATTCATGCTTGAACATTACACAAGCAGCCACCTAGGTGGTGGCAGTGCTAAAACCAATCAACAGGGGGCTTGTTAAACCAAGTGACCAAAGTACACAGGAACATCAGTTTACAGAACTGACAGAGAAAAGGAAGTTTTTGACAGGAATGAAAAGAAAAACAAAGGAAGCATCAGAGGCAAAGATCAAGGAGAGAAACGACGAGGTCCGTGTCCAAGCTGGGGTCGAGGATCGAAGGAGGCAGTCCAAGGTCCGGAGGGAGGTCGAGGTACAGAGCTCGAGCACACTGAACAGGATGGATACTGCGGGAAGAACAAGGGACATAAGACGAGGGAACAAGTACACAGAAGGAAAGCCAGAGACGTAATGCGTATTGCAAGGAGTTAACGACGTTCCGGCATAGGCTCCAAGGGTCCACTTGTCTTTATGCTGCAGTCTTGATTACCTCCAGGTGTGCAGATTGCTGATAGTCTGCAGCTTCGTCTTTGCGTGGGCGTGAAGTGACTGCCGCGTGCGGGGGCGTGTCCTGGCATGCTGCCAACATGGGTGCTGGAAAAACTGCGGGAGAATTGCGGGTTTGAGACTGCGCCGTGACACATATGTAATAATCAATATTTGGACATTTGTCCTTTGATTCATGAATCTCTCACGTTCTAATCGTGATGCGTCGGAGAATTGATCATTCTGCCCACCTCTAGTCTCCGAACTACGGGCCGTGAGCCAGGTGCGGCCCGGTAGCGTCCACAATCGGGCCTGCGGGATGTCCCAAGTTATTTTTTGATTATATCAAAGGTGAAGTATTACCAAATGTGCTGCCATTTGATGGATGATGTCAATATTGTTAGTCAGTGACCATGAGCATTACAACATTTATTAAGTGCATAGAATACATATATAGGTACCAATACAAACTTTCCCACCCATTGTGCAAATATTTAAAAACCAACACAGAATGTTAACACATTTGCTACACAACACACAACCTGCCCAATGAACTACGTAGACATTATAGAAAATGTCTAAGCGCCACACCCATTTAAATCCACTACAAAACCAGATAGGTAAAATGCAAAATACTCTCTTTTCTCACATCAACATGTTTGGCGCATTTTAGCTGTGTTTGATGTTTCTGATTGATTACAAAACTTTAACGAGGTTGTGGGAAGTAAACAAGGTATTAGTGGGTCACAGTCTCTTAATTAATGATAGACTGATTATCAGCGCCAATGTTTGGCATTTTGACGTATATCAATATCGGCCGATATATATACATTTTTTACAACTACAACAGAAATACACTACCGTTCAAAAGTTTGGGGTCACATTGAAATGTCCTTATTTTTAAAGGAAAAGCACTGTACTTATCAATGAAGATAACTTTAAACCAGTCTTAACTTTAAAGAAATACACTCTATACATTGCTAATGTGGTAATGACTATTCTAGCTGCAAATGTCTGGTTTTTGGTGCAATATCTACATAGGTGTATAGAGGCCCATTTCCAGCAACTATCACTCCAGTGTTCTAGTGGTACAATGTGTTTGCTCATTGGCTCAGAAGGCTAATTGATGATTAGAAAACCCTTGTGCAATCATGTTCACACATCTGAAAACAGTTTAGCTCGTTACAGAAGCTACAAAACTGACCTTCCTTTGAGCAGATTGAGTTTCTGGAGCATCACATTTGTGGGGTCAATTAAACGCTCAAAATGGCCAGAAAAAGAGAACTTTCATCTGAAACTCGACAGTCTATTCTTGTTCTTAGAAATGAAGGCTATTCCACAAAATTGTTTGGGTGACCCCAAACTTTTGAACGGTAGTGTACATCAGCAGATACACAACAGAAATACATCAGCAGATACAATATATACACATATGATACCATTTTTAAGTATTAAAAAAAATTAAAATGTGATAAGTAGAGAGTAAGTTAGTAGTAATAACTATTGATCCTTTTTGCTAAGCTGCGCTGCGGTGGTCAGCGCCGTGGTTAAGGGGTTAGTGCATGTGCCTCATAATAAAAATGTCCTAGGTTCGATCCCCGGGCTCAGGGTCTTTCTGTGTGGAGTTTGCATGTTCTCCCCATGACTGTGTGGGTTCCCTCCAGGTACTCCGGCTTCCTCCCACCTCCAAAGACATGCACCTGGGAATAGGTTGATTGGCAACACTAAATTGGCCCTTGTGTGTGAATGTGAGTGTGAATGTTGTCTGTCTATCTGTGTTGGCCCTGCGATGATGTGGCAACTTGTCCAGGGTGTACCCCGCCTTCCGCCCAGATGCAGCTGAGATAGGCTACAGCACCCTCCGCTCCCCCGATAGGGACAAGCGGTAGAAAATGGATGGATGGATATTCTGTATATATATACAGTATATATATATCAGGGCTGTCAAGTAATATTTGTAACAGTGTTAAAGTTGTTTATATGGCCACCCTCAGTGTGACCTGTATGGCTGTTGATGAAGTATGTCTTGCAGTCACTTACGTGTGTCTGTAGAAGCCGCATACAACATGTGACTGGGCGGCATGCTGTTTGTATGGAGAAAAAGACGGCGCAACAACAGGTTGTAGAGGACGCTAAAAGCAGTGCCATCAAGGCACGCCCTCAATATTGTCGAGAGCCATATACCACACCGTGATTGGTAGATTCCTTCAGCTCCGCACACAACAGGTATCACTCCGGGGGGTTTTTTTGTTGGCCAAACTGTTGTACTGAAACACTAGGGAGGCGTTGGAGAAGAAAAAAGCTTGCTTATTAAACTTCATCTTCATTAGCCAAACTGCTTTGTGTTTTATTTTGATATCAAAAAGTAAACACCAGGTTTTGTTTACATTATTTGTGTTTTTTTTCATGTCACTTCAAAAATTATTCATGTGACATAATTTTGTTAATGTGTTATTGTGCATAGTTAATTCCTATACGACATATTTCTGCTCAAACTCATAATGGATCTGTCCTGACTCATCATCTACTACATGATGTACATAACTTGAAAAAAAATAAAAATAAAAACTCTCTCTATCAAAATGTAAAAATAGAGATAAAGGCATCATGTAATGACAAAAAGCTGACAAGTTGATGTTATTAAAGAATAAAAAACCCAATATTTGTTTATAAATACTGTGTATGGATAACGTTTATCTATAGTCTTTTTATTAGACATTACAAATGACATGATAGTATTACGTTCACGCCCCAACACTGCTTTACTTAACAATCAGTAATCATGATTTCAATATTGATAACAATAATCTTAATTATTACTTTGGCCATAAGGTAAAAATTATTTCAGCCCAATGTAGCCCCCGAATATAAAAGTTTGGAGACCCCTGCACTAGACTTATTTTTTCAGGTTGGCCATTGTGTGAGTACAGCACTATAACAGTAAATAAAGCACTGTTGGCCTTGTTTCAGCGTGGAAAAATGTATCGAGGGGGGTATGACAGAAAACAATTAGTAACCTCTGGTCTTGCCGTCCTGCTGACCATTATTCTTTCTTCGAGGTGGGTTGGACCCCGAGATCTTGTCTTGTCCAACATCTCACATTACGGAGATTTCTACCATTGATTTTTTGTCTTGAAGTACATTGCTTATTGACTGACTTATATTTTATACTCGCCAAAAGAGATAAAGGCCTTAAAGCAGATCACACATGCAACATTTTCATTCTATTTATATTGTTCTCTTCTCCACTCCAGATTGGTGACAGAAAGTGCCTTGTGAGACAGCATCCCTACTAGAAGATCTGTGAAAGTTTTGAAGATTTCCTGAGTCCATCTGCAGTCGAGACAGGACGCTCAGAAACGCTTGCTTTAAGCCCTTAACTCTAAACTTCAGAATATCGCTTTTTCCTGTCTACATCAGTTCATTCACTTTTGGACATTTTGGAGACTTTGGGAAAACCAACTGAACTCATCTCTGAGAATGCTTCCTCTGCTTGGTCAGAGGTTTGAACTTGATTCTTGCTGAGTGATGAAAAATCCACTGTTTAAGTGACAAATTTCGCAACAGCATTGTAGTCCCGTGTACTGCTCACAAACAAGACTGAAAGTTCATTACCGCCACTTTGCTGTCTGCAACGACAAGTCATCCACTTAGCTGAAGCAAGTTTTTCGGCAGGTTTTTTAGCTGCAAACATCAGTTGTTTTTCCTGGAATCCTGTACCAACTCCTCCGAAGACGTGCTGCCTTCTGAAACCAAGTGTGCTACAAACCAGCTAGCGACGCTGACATGGCTCTGAACATCGCTTCCATTCGTGACACAAAATGGCTGACCTTGGAAGTGTGTCGGCAGTTTCAGAGGGGGACTTGTTCACGCAGTGATGAAGAGTGCAAATTTGCCCATCCACCTAAAAGCTGCCAGGTGGAAAACGGGAGAGTGATCGCCTGTTTTGACTCTTTAAAGGTAAAGACTTTCCTTTTATCGTGTTTAACAATGTTATATTTACTACCACACTACAAATTGATTTTTAAGGAAAGCAGAAAGAGTTAGATTTTTGATTTCCAAATGGTCGGCTGGTGATTGCTGTTGGGACGCCCAAATTACCCAGATGCCGTGCCGCAGTTAGCAGTTCATTCTGACCTATGAAACTAAAGGTCAGGGAGGTCTGTTGTCATGTTCACTGTCACCACTGGTATGCATGTGGGATTTTCTACAGTGTGTTTGTCTAAAGTTACCATGCCTTGTCGCCATCATTTGTGTTGGTAGGTGCACATTTTTTCTCTTCAAGTAGGTCTGAGACTTCTAGTCTTGGTTCCTTGTCAACGAACACACAAGGCACAAACAACATGAATGTTACCAATTTTGTAATATTTCACTTGTAAAACCAATAATTGGACTTTTATGTTGTGGCTGACATGCTTACGCCCCCACATGCTGAAAGTAAAATAATCATCCAGGAAAACGCCTTTCACATCAAATTGTATATAGAAACACACACAGAAACAACCTTGACAGTGATAAATAGCCTTAGAAACTGGGCCAGAACACTAGGAGGAGGATGTACTCTAGCTGCAAGTTACCCTTTGTACACAATACTGTTTTGTATTGCAAGATTAACGTTGTGATTTTTATTTATTTTTTACCTCGAAATGTTTTCATATTTTAGTTTTAAAAATCTAATTTCAAATTACGTAATATTGATACAGAATTACATTTATCATATCTAACAAAAGGGAATACACCCTAGGGCTGTCTTCAACTAAGGATTTTCAGTCGAATCTGATTCGTTGACTGACCACAATGGGCAAAATCTATTAAGTCAGCTTTACACCTTCACACACCTGGAGCGTGTGCACACAAAGGCCGTCCCGAAAAAGAAACTAAAAATGTTCAATCGTATTGTTGCTGCATTCAATGATAGCAGTAACAGTGAAGCGCAATGTATTAATCACTGAATGGAGAACTGGGGGTGGGATTAAATAAGTTATCTTCTTCTCCCTCCCTTTCAGGCAAAACTGAATCATAATGCTTACATACTGTACATTACCTTTTGCATTATATTAATTAATAGTATTATGTGTTGTGTAATGTACCTTGTATTTTTTTGTCATTGCCTGAAATAAATGAATAAATGAAATTTTTTTTTAATGAAACTAGCTAAAGTTAGTGGCTAAACTCTGCCAAAATGCTATCATGAGCTGACAAAGCTAAAACATGTGTTATGTGGGTCCGTAGTTATGTGGTCAGAGCCAGAAGAGGGTGGGATATAATACTGATAACACTTTGGTCAGTTAGCGCCCTGTAGGCATCTGCGAAAAGGTTGCAAACAGCCTCTTTAAAGCAAAAAATTATCCAAGATGGCATGTATCTCAAAAAATTTATAAGATATGCATTCATAAGCAGAGGTACCAATGTATACAGATTTACATACACTATGTACTAATATCCCTAAGCAGATCTCTTGTGTGCTCAGAAGCAGAGTTGTGCCATCGACTGTACAAATTTGTAATGACAAGTTGCATTTACCCCACAGCCTAATTATGTGAAAGATCATAATAGTTGGCAGTCCAAAAATGTTTGTTGCGGGTCGTCACAAATAAATGAATATATGAGAAACCATGGATAAACTGGTTAGCTGTAAGTAGATTTGTCTCTAATTTCCTTGACCCCTTTTTCACCATATTGAGTCAGAATACAAGATTCTGTGTGTTTTAAGTAGGGATATACTGTAGCGATATGAAATTTGTTGGTCACAATAACAGCGATATAGAATTTTCATATCGCGGTTATTGTGACAAAAATGATCATGGTTATCATTAATTATCGCAGTATTATTGAATGTGCTCAAAAAGTACACACACTGAAATCTTTTGACCAAGGTATTATTAGTAGACACACTGTTAGAAAATCCACTATTTTGCATGTATTTGTGCACCGTAAGAACACCTCCGTCTTTAATAGAATTATCACTTTGTGCTCAGAGAGCACAGCTTGTTGGATCAATTTGCACGACAGAATAGCTTAGTTACTCAGACAGTAATGTGTTTGTATATGTTAAGATTGGGGTATGTTGTTTCTTAATCGGAAAAGACGTTGATGCTCTTGTTTTCATGTTGGCATTTAAGCTAATCAGTCTGAGTTTATCACACAGCATTTATCAGTCTTGGTTTTTTGATCATTTTAATTATAAAAGTTATTACTCACCGTCGGGAGTTTTACGGTGGTTGTCATTATTACAGTTTATCATTACACCCCTAGTCTTAAGACACCTCTGACTCTGTCATGTAGGCCAGTCTCACCAAATCTTTCCAAGTGATGGCCAAGAGAATAGAAGCTTTACTATCCTTTAGGAAATGGGTTTTCCACAGTAGACTGGTTTTAGCCCCATTATGCCTGTATCGTCTTCCTGGTCCCTCTCACTTGATGATCTATCATGCCAGGAGTGTGTGCCCCCAGGCATGACTTGATCACTTGATCACAAGCACAAGCACTTCTTTTCAGAAACAAATTGTGATACCTTTTTTATCTGAACTTTCTCAGTGCTGGAGCTGGTCTGATGTTCGGAGCCTGTTCAGTGGAGGTTCAACTGAGAACTTACTTTAAAATATTGGTTTTTCATGGGCATTGTGAGAAAGACAAATCTCTCCTCAACTTGAAGCATATCAACTATGCTATGCTTCTCTGAGCATTGTCTCCTAGTTCTACACTGTTGGCTGTAGTCATGAAGTCTTTTCATGCTACATTTGCCATAGCCTAAAATAGGACAAGCTGCTACATTTGGCTGACCAGGTATCATTACATTTCCATTGAGACCTGCCTCAAATATGTAACACAGGGACTGCAACGACAGTACAAGCTGTTGTTCCCGCGTGACATGGTTATGATACCTGTCACAGTATCACTAAGCCAACTTGGGCGGGCAAGTACACAGTGTTTTGCATCATTCGCACACCTTTTAATATGTCACGGATGAAGCCATTTCCTGTGAGCGCTAGGCTAAACAGTTGTTTTGCTGTGAGCAAGATAACCTGTGGCGAAGACAAGAGAAGGGGTCTGGGTTAGACTGAAAATCTAATTAATAGACTGCTTGTCATTGCAAAATACATTCTCTGATGTTCTCACCAAAACGTATTTCAAAGGAGAGTACTAAGAGAGGCCGTCATAACCACATTGTTTAGTTCAGGGGACTGAAAGGTGCCGATATCACATATGTTTTTTGAAGTGGCCAAAAACATGGTGTGATATGGAAAACCATAGACATCTCCTCTAGGTATGTAGTGTGCATTTTCATTTGGGGCAAATACCGCTCCCCAAGGGTTAAGGCGCCCTGGTTTTCTAAATCATCTTAATCCAGCTTGAGCTTCAGACAAGTGTTTTTTGGGGTCGTGGGATGTCTCAAACTTTTAAATAAAGAGGCAAGGGATTGTCGGAAGTAAAAGGTAGAACTAGCTAGAGCTCAAGCAAATTATGTTGTTTTAACATCACTGTTTGGTAATTAACAGGATAACTTCAAACTTTTTTAACTGGTGGAGCTGTGGAGGAGGGACTCGGGGAAAAATTACAAAATGTTGGTGCAGCAGTTTCCTCAAATTGTAAATTAAATGCTCATGTACCCTACAACAAAATTTAGGTCTATGCATGGTATATAAAGGGGTACCATTTGGTGCAAAACAGAATAACAAATATTTAGATTTGACATATGTCAGTTCTATAACGAGGGCCATTCTGATTGTACTGTTTTAAGTCTTTAGTAGGGATGTCAAAGTTAAAACACAAGCAAATAATTGCAAAAAATGTTCTCATTAGTCATGTATAAACACAGATTAATCATGCAATGTATTATGACCGCAAATGTTCCTTTACATTAACCACAGTTTGTTACCTGAAAGGTGGCGCGGTCAGAGATCTGGCCAGTGCAAACGCTTGTGCAAAGATCATTGAGGAGACCCATTTTGCTTTTAAAATCCATCTGGAATGGACATTTTAGAAATGCTTTAACCAAGTTTTGAGCAAATAAATGACATGCATTCAAATAAAACAATTTTTTTAACTGTTTACTACAATAAAATTGCATTGTGTCAAGGTATTGGGGTCTTTTTTAAAATTAATTAATTATGTAAGAAAGTAATGTACTGTCATTAAAGACGTTTAATTAAAATTCAAAAGTGGGATTAATCGGATTAAATAGATTAATTGTTTGAAAGCCCTAGTCTTTAGTCACTAACGCTTGTGACCCCCTTTTTATTTTATTTCAAAAGATGGGCTTGGCTGCATTCCTCTGTGTAAACCTCTTGAACTGGCCACTCCCTGGGCCAAGCAAACATGTGGAGGGGAATGTGTGCGGTGTAGGATCAGACAGTGCTCCCTCGAGGTCATTTGCGCAGACACGATGAGGCAGTAGCTGTTGCAGACACTGGAAACGTTGATGAGATCCAAACTTCATTCTCAAACAAGCCTCCTCAGAGGAAGACGCAAATCTCCATTGCGCTCATACCAATGAAATTCCAAAGATAGGAGACAAGGAAGGAGTAGCAGGATGTTGACCAATACAACCTAGACCTCATTCTGGGATCAACCCTCAATTACACTGTCAAATATATTAGAACTGGAACAATCAATTGATTTGATTGATTTTAGGGTTCCCCCCATATTGCCAATATATCCGTGGTGGTGGGGCTGTGGCTAGGGTCGTGGTTAATATAACATCATTACATGATTTGCATAATCTGCAATGATGAATATATACTCTTTAAAAAGGCTAAACAGATGGTATACCTACTGTACATTTAAAAACAAATAAGTGTTATTATTAAGTAGTATTAACATATTTTTTCTTATATCATTTTTCTAAATGTTTTAATTGTTGCTGCTTATCGTACATGTACTTTGTTATTTTGTTACTGACTTTTTCTTTATTAGAAAAGACTCGCCACAAATCTAGCATATTTGTCTGGTGTTATTGGAGACTCTACTCATGTTTGAACACTCTTTATTTCTGTTGCTCGATGTGCGCGACGAACAGCAGGAGTTGCCGCTAGCCAGACGTCACACTTGCTATGTGTTGCTGTTTCAACTGCACTTCTTCTTCTCTTCTATTCTTTACACCTTTTTTGCAATCTTTTTAGATCGCTGTCTCTGGGTATATCTCGGATATATTAAAGTACCTCCACATCGCACACATGCTGCCGCCGCTCCTGACAATCCCATGCGTATTGCTTACATCATCACAACATCCGGTTTCTGCAGTACTGTTTTGGTCATCAAAGTCTATTTTCAGCTGCCAAATTATTGGTGCATCACTTTTCAATAGTGCGCAAACAATAGGTTAGATATATCCATTCATACTGTACTGACCTGCTGGTGTTATTGTTTATGTTTGCGTGTTATTGATGTTCATTGTTACCATGATTGTGAACACACCATGCCTGAAAGGGGTATGGTGGAGAAAGAGGAGGTGCTGTTGCGTGTGTGGGAGTGAAGCACAGAGCTGGACGTGTGTGCACGGGAAGGAACACGTATAGGGCCGGTTTTAAACATAAAATTGGCAATAAAAGTTAAAAACAGTATCATACTTTTTGTGAGTTCTTCTGGACGTTACAATACATTATATTACTTTAACGTGTTTTCACGTAAAAAAACACTCATTTTTAAGATGTTGTGGCTTTTATTTTGCAATGGTGGGCTGCCACGATCCATTACATGTAGGGGAAACCCTGCGATTAGAAACATCTGCAATTTACATTATGTTGCTTCGATTAATTGTTCAATAACACAAATTGATCAAATCTGGACTGCATGGAGTGCCTGGAACTTTAAATATACGAGGGGCGTGGTTGGGGGCGTGGTTATTTACAGCTAGAATTCACCAACTCGATTATATTATATATATTTCATATATATATATATATATATATATATATGTATGAAATACTTGACTTTCAGTGAATTCTAGCTATATATATATATATATATATATATATATATATATATATATATATATATATATATATATATATATGTATGAAATACTTGACTTTCAGTGAATTCTAGCTATATATATATATATTTATTTTATTTACATATAAATAAAAGAAATACTTGAATTTCAGTGTTCCGGTGGCTATCCATTAGATGGCAGTATTGTCCTGTTTAACTTCTCCGTTCATGATGAGTATATCATTTCGGCCACCGTGTTCAATGGAGAAGTCTGTTCTACAAAATGTACAGGCAACATACACCTTCCCCTTCCAACTGTCCTGGATGAACTGAAATTCTTGTTTCCATTCGTTTTGGAACTTGCAAGCGTATTTCTTCATCTTGCTCGTCGACGGCGTCGCCATGTCTGTAATTTCCTCGTTCTTCTGCTTCGTCTCCTTGTTGTGTGCGCAGTTGTGCACTCTACTCTCTAAAAGCCCTAGATGTTATGACGTCATTGGGCAGGCAAGCTGTTTATATTGTGGGAAAGCGGACGTGAGAACAGGCTGTCCCCACTCAGTCTCAGGTCCGCATTGAGCTGGAGGGGGTGTGGCCTCCAGCTCCGGCTGAATACCGGGAGTTTGTCGGGAGAAAATCTCTGCCGGGAGGTTGTCGGGAGAGGCGCTGAATACCGGGATTCTCCCGCTAAAAACGGCAGGGTTGGCAAGTATGGTTCATTCCAACGTGTGACACTGATTTAAAGTACAAGTGTTTTGAGTTACGAGTTTGGTCAATTGAGCTCGCAAGTTGAGGTACAGGACTGTTGAAATCCAAAAGTAAAACCTAAATAAATGACAGCCGCCACCTTGTACAATAAAAATAATCAGAACAATTTAAAACACACAAAGTCTGTGAAATTGCCATAAAGTAGTAGGTGGAAATCAGGGGGCAAACAAACAGGCAGTAGCATGAATGCTCAGTGTGAGTGCAGGCCTGTGGGGGCTTTGAGAGGGAGCAGCAACCAGGCACAGGTTCAGCATATTTCAAGCATTGTATGACTGGCCTAGTGTGAGTACACCTGCACGGTAGTTTTCTTTTTTTAATTTCAGTGTCGTTCATTTATGTTCAATGCATAATCATTACTCACTCATGTCAATGAATGTCTAATAATGAATGTCTAATAGATACATTTTCACTTCTATATATTGGACCCACAAATAAAAGCAATTAGTGTAATTATACATATTAACACGAATTTGAAGAACAGGATGTATCACACTGGCTTTATAAAGGCCATTGTGACCCACATTCATATACTACATTTGGACTTCTTCTCTAACTTGCTAACTACTGTGCTGATTTTCACATTGCAGCTGTTCAAGTTGACATTACTTAAGTACTAAGATAAGCTTTTCACTCTATGGTTATGGTATTACCATTTCATTATCTCGTTTGTGATTATGCTTGGTTTCTTGTTTCATTTTTACCTGAATAAGTTACATCCCTGGCCTAAACTCTGAAATCAAAACATAGAAAAGATCTGTCCAAACTCAATATAGTATATATGCTGGGTAGATTGTGTGGATAAAAACTGCCCATTTCCTGTACCAGTGTTTCACCTGGTCTCAGTCCACCCACTACCTCTGAGTCATCCTCTTTTTTATCACTGTGCAACCCACAGTGCTGACAAATTAGTTTGTAAAATATTCCAATCGAAATCATCTCTGCAGAATGCACACTATCCTCACATTTGTTGTGAGGCAGACAGAACTCGCTGCAGGGTTGTCACTGGTGCATGCACCTTTGCAGATATGTTGCAAGCAGGTGGAGTCATGCTGTGTGCCTGACCTTTAGTAGTGCCTTGATTAATTATTGATGCTTAGATTCGTCATCAGCAAAGACATTTGCAGATGTTCCTAATCCAATTTATGTCTCTGAGTCTGAAAAATTGACAGTTGCTGTTAAATATATTTGGTGTTGGCAACTATCGTATCATGTATGCAATCCTAATCGTTATATTTTTTGCTTGAAATTCGAGTGATCTAAACAAACACTTTTCTCCTTTCAGTTTCTGTTTCCTGTTCACTGTTTGTGTGTGTTTTTTAATGTCACAATTGATATTTGCGCAGGAAACATGTTAGCTGCTGTCTTAGGACATATTTTAATTTCTCTTCTAATTGTGAAAATTTATAATTTGCAAAGAAACCCAGAGAGTTGACACACTGCTACAGTAGGTTACTACAAACAATTTAACAGACAGGCAACTGTCCCCCCGGGCCCATCGTTTATAATGAGACACATTTCCTCTTAATTGGCTGGTATCTAACGAAGCAACAGAAGCAATCTTTAGAGGCCTTGTACCAAAATAGTTTTAATCATTTTTGTCGGCCTAAGTAACTGTTGATTTGTCTAACGGGCTGTAGTGACACTGGCCTCGCATTGCATCCTATTACAATGCATGTGAGAATGTGTAAGCGGTGATAATATTAATAATGCAACTTAGTTATGACACGATTTTTTTCTTTCAAAGAAGTAGTACAGAGTTTTTGTAAAAACCTAACAGCCACTGCACTGCATGTGTGTGGGAAACCTCAACATTGGCTGTGAGCATACCTCCATAATGTTCCAAGAGCTTTTTTCTCTCTGCCAGCTCATCTTAAAGCTGCTGCAGCCACAAATAGGTGTTTGCCTACAGGGCGCTTGCGTTCAAACGAGCTGCAAGCATTATATCCCACCCTCTTCTTGGTCCGACCATGTAGTAAGCTATGCCAAAAAGGATAACATTATGTTACAAAAGCAGTGAGATTTCACACACCAGTTTAACAGTAATATAACAACCACCATTGAAATCCTTTCATTCTTGAAGATCTTTTTTGTGTTTGACAGCCTGAACTTGTGATAAATATTGACATCCATCCATCGATTTTCTACCGCTTATTCCCTTTGGGGTCGCGGGCCACATGTATTTGTTAATTATGTTCTCTTAAACCACTATTAGTAACATATGCTAGCTGCGAATGGTGTTCTTATATTCTTTAAGGTTCTTTAAATAAATAAAGCAGCTTTAAGTCATGAAATAGCGACTCACAGTTCAAAAGAAGTAACACAACAGTAAAAAATCAAAGATGATGTGGTTAAGTAGGTGTGCGTGACACCTAGCATCCTATTAAATGTTCCTCAAAAACATCAGATATAATACATTAAAGTGTTGCCTTTCTAAATTGAGTACATTTGATCAATCTTGTGCGGATATAAGCAATATGTTTAGCTACCAATTTAAATCATTCAATTACAAATTAGTAGCTAATAAGTAAAATGTGGGCACCATTGGCTTGGTGGTAGTGCAGGTATCCAGAAACCAAAGGCTTGGAGGTTGGAACCCCGCTTCCTCCATCCCAGTCACAGCTGTTGTGTCCCTGGGCAAGAAACCTCAGCCACCTTGCCTCCAGTACCATCCACATTGGAGTTTAAAAGTGAATGAATGTTTAGTGGTGGAAGAACTGTTGGTATGAACTGGCAGCCATTTTTTCGGCAGTCTATCCCAGGCCAGCTGTGACTACAAATGGTAGTTTACCACCACCAAAATGTGAATGTGGAGTAAATGAATGAATAATATTGGGTCTCAGTGTTAGGTGCTTTGGGTTTCTGGACAAAGGCGCTATATGAATCCACATTCAATCAATTAAGTGATAGTCATACTCAACACATTTTATTACGAAGGGTGTGGGCATTAATTTTGCAACTGGGGACATCAGTGTCTTCATCAAATAAACTTTGTCAAACCAGCAACCTATGAGGTGACACCGCTACCACATGACTTACGATAAACAAAAGTCCAACATAAGTTTGTAATAAACCTAACCAATGAAGTAGTAGAAGCTTTGAAGGTTTTCTAATGCTCCAAACATGCACACTGTACTGCTCGCATGAGGATTATTTTTCTATAGCCTATGCCTCTCAATATATAGGTATTGCATCACACTCTGCCTAATTTACTTTCCCACAAAGGGTGCCCATAAAAAAAAGGTGACCTTAGGTCAGTACTGCCTAGCTCTACTTTTAGGTACAACTTGGTGTGCATTTAGGCCCACACAGGGTGACTGGGCGTATGCAAAGTTCATGGAAGAAAGTGAGATGGTCAATTTCACATGAGGCAAATGCCTATACCAGTGAGTCACGGCAACAGATGGGAGAGACACTAATTGGCAGCCCGCCCAGCCATAGAATCGCATGAGTCTATAGTGGTTGAGGAGGGTAAAATTGGAGCAAGGCCCCCGGCCCAGAGGTTATATTAGCTCATACAGTATATGCTTTCTTTTGGCCACATATATAATTACATAGCAATAATTTGATAATTAAAAAAAATACTAGGACAAAATGGATGAATGGCACTGTATTCCAGTTCGCTTTAATTTTCCATCGCATTGACTAGGATTTAGTCCACTACTCCGATTTACCCAAGCTTTGCTTTACTTTGAACAGCTAGAAAAAAGAGGAGGGTGATGGCATGGCTGAAGAGTGTGATCAATATGTTTACTTGCATGCTGTGATGTTCAAATAAAACCCAGCCTGTAGCTCAAAGGCTGTTGGAGTCATTGGATCCGAGAGTATCGATAATGTCTCTTTTACAAAAGGGCACTTTGGGCAATACTTACTGAAAACCTTCTGTCACCATTGGAGTGCAAGACTTTGATTTATTTCCCTAAAAAATGTTATATCAAATTTGAATTAGTAAAGTGAATTATATTTATATAGTGCTTTTGCTCTAGAGACTCAAAGCGCTTTACACAGTGAAAACCATTCCCTACATCTGTGGCGGAAGCAGGAATTGAATCTGGAACTCTCAAGTGGCTGGCACGGCCGCTCTACCAACCGAGCCATGCCGCCCCAAATGACAGCATCCTCATGTTTCACTGTTTTTTAATTGTACGTATTAGGCTCTATTTGTTGTACACAAAATTTACACAATTATGTTTTTTGCTCTGAAGTGGAACAGTTCAGATATTCTTGATGGTAGCATAAGGTAGTGTAAAGAGTAAATATACACACATTGAGTCAAATATCCTCAGATTGGATCAGACGTCTTTCAATCCATCCATCCATTTTGCTACCGCTTATCACTCTTGGGACTGCAGCGGGCCACGGGGGCTGGAGCCTATCCCAGCTGCACTCAGGCGTAAAGCAGAGTAAACCAGGGACAAGTCGCCACCTCATCACAGGGCCAACACAGAGAGACAAGCATTCACGCTCACATTCACACATTAGGGCAATTTTTTTTTGTGTCGCCAATCAACCTATCCACAGGTGCATGTCTTTGGAGGTGGGAGGAACCTGGAGTACCCAGAGAGAACCCACACAGTCACGGGGAGAACATGCAAACTCCACACAGAAAAATCCAGAGCCCGGGAATTGAACCCAGGACCTACTTGCTGTGAGGCACAAGCACTACTATTTCGACGCAGTGGCGTCGTTTCATTTTTTAAATGTTAAATTTGTCTTCCAATCAGAATTAGCAGACATATTCGAGCATTTCGTGTTTACTTTTGCAAACGTCTGACAATAATTTCAACCACTGGCTACAATGGCGGTCTAATAATATATTGTTGATTGTTGTGAGAGATATAAAGTATTAATAGTGAATTTTACATGTCAATTTGTTAATATCTAATCGGTGTCACATTTCCCTTCAGCGAACATAACGTAAATCCACCATAAGACACTATTCTCCGACTGGATAACCAGTTACATGAGATGTATTCTTCATTCAAACAGCAAACACACTGACTCCAACACGGTGTTTTCTTAGGCAAATGTGGCCAAATTTGGATGTTGTCTTTGCCCAGTGTTGGCACTTGCATAGTTGTTTACTTGTGTTTTCTGCATGTGCGCATGCAAGTTGTTTTATGTCAGGAGTCCATCCATCCATTTCCTACCGCTTGTCCCTTTTAGGGTCGGTCGGGGTGTTAAACTAATTTTATAGCTCATGGGCCGGATGGAGGAAAGTATATTCCCACGTGGGCTGGAGTGGTAAAATCATGGCATAAAGTTAAGACAACTGGAAAATTGTTTTATTTGTCTTACTTCGGCCAAAAATAGAACAAGCACATTTTTAAAATGTACGTATTACAAGTAGTCCTCTTGGCAAAACTGAAACTTCTGAGGAAAAAATTGGTGCACTTCAAATACAACATGAAAACACAATGAACTGAGACTTTGTCTCAGTGTATTTACAAAGCCATTAAACTTTAAGCACTTCCTGTTTAGCATTCTCATGTTGGCAGTTCACCATTTAACATGTGTTTGGAAAATCAACCGAGTGTTTCCTCAAACCGCCGCATTGGTGACATCCACAACTGCCACAGCACATTCATTCGATCATCATTCAAATATTACAATTACAATATAATCAAAACAATTGTCAAAATGACACCATAATAGCCGAATTAAAGGTAACATAACTACAAAATGCAACCAATGTGAAAATGGTAGATCCATCCATCCATCTTCTTCCGCTTATCCGAGGTCGGGTCGCGGGGGCATGATGTGGCTTACACTGGTATTGCTATTGTGACATCTAGTGGACACATTTAAAACAGCAGTTTTTTTCATAAAAAATTTGCAGCTCATTTTTATACTTAGCAAACTCATTTTGCAGGCCGGATTAAACCAGGCCTTACGTTTGACACCCCGGTTTGATGTATTCCGTAAATGTAAATGCAGCGATATCGCATAAGGATCATTAAAAAATACAATCAAAATACTATAGATATAAATCGGAATGGAAATTAGAATTGTAATTGTAATGTACTTAGGTGTGCCAGGTCCATATTGAACCCCCACTTAAGTCACAAATGATGGTGCTTAAGCCCTTTTAAGAAATACCCCAGTGCACGTGCCACTTTAGCCCTCTCAGCCTTCACTTGATGCAGACTATTTTATTCAACTGCGTACTCCTCAGGGTGCCTTCAGCCCACCAGAGAACATTCTCGGGAGGCCTCATCACAGACAGCAAACAACACACTGATCAGGCAAGGCACTGTCCCCCTTTGGATGTAAACATTGAGAATGACAATGGACAACATGTCATTTGGTTCTGATTGTCAGTGTTTCACAAACTCAGCATCCAATTCTGATTCTGAATAATATTAAGTTGTAATTATGAAAAATATAGACATTTTTTATTTTTATTTTTCATAATTTTTAACAAACCACTAATGGTAACATATGCTAGCTGGTAGTATTTTTATATTTTTGGGGATCAAAAAATTTAGTTTTGAGCAAGTGACATAGTAGCTTTTACCGATCATGCAATGTTTGGAACGTGGGAAGAAACCAGGGATCGTCGTCGGCGGTCACTCGAAACGAGTATGACTGTCCTCCAAGGGATGTTAGGGTGGATTCCCTATATGGAGGACGCCTGTGCGTGGAATCTTTTAATGTGGGGAGACTGGTGCACGGTCAGCCACCACACAGTCCTTGGCATTGAGCGGGCCAGGGTCCAGTGGCATGGAAACCAAGACGACTGGGGACCCGTCTTTGCTGCAGCCTTCAACCGCCTTCCCAGCCGTTGTGGTGCATTCCGCTGCCGCCATCTTCCGCCTGGTCCACCGTTGAGGCGGTTTTCACTATTCGCCCATAGCTGGGGTTATTTACCCATAGCTGGGACAGGGGTTGACTGGGCACCAGGGCATGTCCACACACCGGTGGGCCTGCATGCCCCGTCTCTGGGGCCCCCTGCTGCTCCGAGATCCCGTACAACTTAGCCTGGAACCGCGAGGTTCCAGTTACCGTGTGTGGCCACGAGGAGGCATGTACGAGTCTTGACAATGGAGAGGCTATGTACCGGCTGAGGAGGCTTATGCACTCGGCTCCTCTTTTCGCCCTCTGAGACAGAGGGCTAGCCGGCGGCACTAGCTGAAAGCAATGAGTATCAGGCAGAAGCAGCATGCAGCATAGCAAGCAAAAGCGGCATGCAGCATGCACTAACTACAGGTACTACTACTCCAAGGCTACTGCACTAGACGCATCACATCGCCCTGTGCACATCGCCCTGTGCGATGTTTTCTGCACACACACACAAAACCAGGGATACCCATAAAAGCAGAGGGAGAACATGCAAGCTCTGCGCAGAGAGGTCCAAGACGATATTCAAACTAAAGATGAACAATAACATCCAAAATGTAGTCATGAAGGAAGACTGTCCTACCTTGTGTTTTACTATTAACTGTGAGACTATTTAAAGGTTGCGCTAGCATAATGGTTTTACTATATGAGGTGGCGACTTGTCCAGGGTGTACCCCGCCTTCCGCCCGATTGTAGCTGAGAATAGGCTCCAGCCCCCACCGCAACCCCGAAGGGAATAAGCTTTAGAAAATGGATGGATGGATGGGTTTTTAAATGTTGAATACCCTAAACAGAAGTGCATCCTAAATATGATTACAAAGTTGTAGGTTTTCCTACTGTGCTTCTTGCTTATGCAGTAGTAGGTTGAAACTGCTATCGAGTAGTAAAACAGCTCCCACTTTTTCTATTCAGTACATTTTGAAACGATACCTTTTAACTTTCTTTTGTCAGCAACTGAAGCTTTAATCTCCAAAACAGGGGAGTAAGCAGCCATGCAACGCTTCGGCCCTTATCTGCTGAGTGTGTTCGAAAGAGGCTTTGATGCACAGATCTGCTTCCTTCCATCTCATTATCTTCCTTCGTCTGTCCTATGGTTTTAAGCAAATTCACAACATGCCCTGACATGCGCTCAATTGAGGCAACAAGATCTTAATGTTCTGCTTTGTTTCTTAATTGTTTTTCCCTTCATTTGCATTTGTAGTAGATTTTATTTTTATATTAAGCGCGCTCCAGAGTACTAGCTGCCTTATATGCCAGGAGTGATTGAAACTGTTGTAAAATTAGCATAAGGCCCGCTGTTTTCTCACGGGATTGTGGCACAGTTCTTTCAAAGTAGGACATAAAAAGTATGTAACCTATTTCTGTGAAATCTTTCACCGATATGGTTAGATGGAGCTGTTGGATACAGGATTTCTACCACATATATGTTCACAGCATCAGCCTACTGGCTGGAGACTTTTAACTAGAGATTCGCCTAGCAACAGATTCTATTGTGTATTTGTAGAAGAAGACTCCATGTGTTACGTGCATATTTGACTGCAGATTACAGGAGCTCGAGTGGTGGGTTTCATGTCTCAGCAGGTCACAGATGATCAGATTAGCTAAAGCACAGCACCATCCTCCAGATAGCTTAGAGCTGCGGACCAACGTTCTATGGGGCATTACAACATTACCACAATGGGGGGACCAAGGTTCTATAGGGGCATTACAACATTTCCACAGTGGCATATTGACCAACTTTTCAAAAGACCATTCACTCGGGTCTACTTTTTATTTTTATAGCAATAGCAGAATAGAATATTGTGTAAAAGTCTAGTCATTAAAGCAATTCAACTTGAAATGTGAATTTAATATGAGATATAAACTCATTACATACAAAGTGTAATATGTCATGCTTTTATTTGTTTTGCTCATGGTTTCCAGTTTTTGAAAACCCCATATTTTCTGAAATGTTCAATACAAGGTTTTAATAAGCTGTAAACCATAATCATCAAAATTGTATCAAAAGTCTTGAAATATCTTGAGTTTCATGTTATGAGTCCGTGTGATCTAATTGCCGGTATAAACCATTGCACAATATTACATTTTTTTTAGTTTCACCTAAATATTTTGGCACATGCTTCAACCATATTCATATTTCTTGACAATGTTTGCAATGCTATTATATACAAGGAGTAAAATTAGGACTGCTACTACTTGCGATCTTTCAATTCACAAACAGACTACTGTGTAGGTTAAAATCCTTCCGCCATCAATGTCGTATGACGTTTTGTTGCAACCCATGCGTGCCATCACCACAGCATTTGTTTAGTAATGCTCTTACATGCATTGTCAGAACCTCCAACTCAAGTAAGAGTTGAACTGACCGCTTTATTTGAAACATTTAGCTGATAATTAAGGGGTTTCCCCTACATGTAATGGATCGTTGCTCATCGCCATGGCAAAATAAAAGCCACCACAACCTAAACATTTATATTTTTTTGCGTGAAAAAAAATGTAGGTAACATATTCTATTAATTTATAAATATAGCTTATATTTACGCACTATTTATTAGTGATGCCCCAAAATTCCGCCACCGAAAAAATACTTTACTTACGGAAACAGCACTGCCGATTGTCTGGAACAGAGACAGAATTCCAGCAGGCACAAGACATAGAAACAACATTGAGAACTTGTTGAATTAAGTCCTGACGTTGAGCAACTCAAACCTAACAATGGAACAACATTCTTTTTGACACCGTTTAATCAATGTTGGGTTCTGACGTTGTCTTGACCATTGAATTTTGGTCATTTTCCAACCAATATTTTACAACACAAATACAACGTTGAAAACACATGCTTTTGCTCAACATTTATTCGATGTCAGGTTGTGATGTTGATTTGACAATTGAAATTTAGTAGTTTCCCAACGAACAACAAGGATCCAACGTTAGACACCAACAAATACAACTAATTTGCAATGTTGTTGCAAAGTCAGTTTTAAAGGACATGTATGTGTAACAGGGTCAGTTATGTCTTGTAAATAATGCATTTTATAATGTTTTATTATTGTTATAATTACACAAAATGTGTAAGTTACATGTAAATACCTGAATATTGTTCGATGTTTTGTCAATGTGGAACCATTGTCTCGTTGTCCCTCCTACTGCAATAATTACTGTAACACCTGTCTTTTTATATGCGTTGGACACGCCTTCCAACTTCCCTTTTGTCTACGATAACGGGAGAGGTAGGCGTCCATGCGACGACAGAAAATGTATTGTCTTGTTAAGAACTTAAGTTCACTTTCTTGTTCATCATTATATTTGTGTAGGGGCTCGACGATGGCAGAAAGTTATTGACAACAATTGTATTCCGTGTATTATTAGGTATGTTTTTATTTCACTGTTGTACGTGACTCCGCCCTTTTGTCTACGATAACGGGAGAGGGGCTCAACGATGGCAGAAAGTTATTGACAACAATTGTATTCCGTGTATTATTAGGTATTTTTTTATTTCACTGTTGTACGTGACTCCGCCCTTTTGTCTACGATAACGGGAGAGGGGCTCGACGATGGCAGAAAGTTATTGACAACAATAGTATTCTGTGTATTATCAGTAAAGTGCAGCTGAGCAGCAACCCATGGTGTCGGTCGTGTTCCATAAAAGCCCACACAACGCAGAGGAAAAGACCACCGGTTACATATGTATCATCAATGTTGTTGAGACATGCCTGCTGGGATGTCTGCGATGTGGACGTACTTTATTATATGCGAGATATACCATCGGACATCCATCCATCCATCCATTTTCTACCGCGGACAGCGATCTACAAAATGTGCAACCGGCAAATATTAAGAGGACAGTGGCGCTCTTTCAAAGACAGATTTTTCAGCTGGAAAGCAAGTGTGACGTCGGGCTCGCTGCAGCTATCGCTGTTCGTCGCAAACATTGAGCGACGGAAGTAAAAAGCTTTGAAACATGAGTACAGTCTGTAATTACACCAGCAAAATATGCTAGAATTGTTCCTAGTTGTTTCTAATGAAGAAAAAAGTCACAAAAAGATTGGAGAAATCTCTAGAAACTTGAAAAATTCTCAAGAAAGTGCATCCTGTCTTACATTGTACAATAAGAACCAACAATTGAAAATAGAGCAACACGATATAATATAAGATATGTTAAGACTAATTACTATAAACACAGATTTGTTTTTAAATGTATGTACAACATTTTTTTTGGTCTTTTTAAGGAAAATATATGCATCAGCTGCCATTGTGCAAATTATAGGACTACGTAATATTGACCAGGCCCCTAGCCACGCCCTCACCGCCACAGCTATATTGGCAATCTGGGGGAAACCCTGTACTTAGTTTCTTAGTCTGATGACTGTGACAGCGTGGAAGTAAAGTAAAATGTGACTTTTCTTATCTCCTTAAAAATGTAAGCTTTATCCTGTTTTTCTCTGTAGCAAACATAAACAGTAGTCCATGCATAAACAGTATGTACAAAAAATTATTCCCTTTGACCTGTGTACATGCGAAAGGTCTCACCTCACACTCCACACATAATAGTTGTCTCAGCGCATTGGCATGTGCTTTAGCTGATAGTGTTTTTTTGTGATACAATTAACCCATCATCGTGACTAATAGCAAATGAACGGCAAGCGATGGTAGTGGCAGTGCTAAGAAGCAGCAAGCAACCATAATGGAAACAAAATTTGCTATAATTGAGAAATTATCCCCCAGTGCCACTCCGCCAATAGCCCCACACAACCGCCTGTCCACCTTCTCATCCATCACCTCAAAGTAAGAAGGTTTTATTGTTATAGTTTTGTATGATTTAAATGTGTTTCAGTATTAATGAAGTTACTGTGACTGTATTTACTCGAGTCAATGGCAAAGAGGGCAGGAGGGATAGAGCAAGGGCGAGCACATACGCTGAAAGGCACTAAGGAATAGTGGTTAAAAACAATCATCATAGTAATAGAAAAATGGCAAAATAGTGACTTGCGATAAATTTAAAACACAGACTTCCGGAACATAACTAGATCATAAGTAGGGCAGTCTTTCAATGCGCTGTTTGTGGGTTACGCTTTCAAAGTTCATGGTGTTTTTTTTGCATTGATTACAGCTGACAGTAACAGTTTGTCAGTAGACTTTTTACAAAGCAGCAGTGTCTCAGCCCTTTCTTAAAGCTAGACATGATTAGCTCCTAATTTCTATGTTTTTTATCATTTACTCAGAAGTCCTAAACCTCCGATCTATTTTTGTTTCATTTAAATGATTGATATAAAGATGGTGTATAAAAAAAACAACATAGAGGCACATCAAAAAGACAAATGACAAACTTGTAACAAATGATAATAGATCAGATGGGTATATCAGACTTTATATTGGATTTCACTGATTATATACATACTAACAATTGACTGATTAGTACCAGTCAAATCAATGGAAAAACTAATCACCACTGCAGTCGACTCTCGATTGAATAACCACAATCACCCATTTATTCATTCCAAATACTAACTTTCTGATTTCTGAATGGAACAAATATGATGTAGAGGGGAAAACATTCAGACACATCTTTCACATCTCCAAGATACAAATATCCGCAGTGGAAGCTGCCAGATCACTCGCTAACCTGCCAGTACAGCATATCGGCCACACTAGCATGTTGCTATTCTCTGAAATATCACAGTGTATCTGTCTGTATCTCATAAGTAAGATGGAGTGGGGAGTGACTACATTGAATACATTTTGCACAGTTTTCAGTTCAGTTTGATTTTCACACCCTTTATTCTCACATACTCTTCCCCTTGCATGTATGCTCTTTCACATCCAAGTGTGTCACCAGAAGTTTTTATCATCCATCAGTGGGATGACATCTGAGAAAACAATTACTGCTGGCGGTAATACTGTGTTATGAGTGTTTGTGTTTGTTAGATAGTGATGGATTATGTTTTACCCAATACTATCAGCAAATCGGTACTTTATATATATATATATATATATATATATATATATATATATATATATATATATATATATATATATATATATATATATATATATATATATATATATATATATATATATATATATATATATATAAATATCTATACATATATATATATATATATATATATATATATAAAGTACCGATTTGCTGATAGTATTGGGTAAAACATAATCCATCACTATCTAACAAACACAAATATATATATATATATATATTAGGACTGCAACTATTGATTAATTTGATAATCGATTAATCTGTTGATTATTACTTCGATTAATCGATTAATAATCGGATGAAAGAGACAAACTACATTTCTATCCTTTTCAGTATTTTATTGAAAAAAAACAGCATACTGGCACCATGTTCTTGACATTGGGGATGCAGCATACACCAATAATAACAAAGAAATGTAACTCATCAGATCAGAACTGGATCAGATACTGTACATGTTTCTGTTGTGAATAATAAAGGATTAATTTTAGGCTGCTTCTGAATAATAGCATGAAATATTCCAGCACCTTCATAACGTTTAGTTATACTAAAGCGTCACTCAAATCTAAATAGATTTATATAGCTTTATCGGGCCTGGCTGCATTGATCCATTATGAAACCAACCTGAGATATTTCTGTCCGTTACGTTTATTTTGAAATTGGTAACCGTGCGTTTTCTCTCTCAAAACGGAGTCAAATGTGCCGGAGACACATTATCAGCCCTGCGTTGCAACAAAGGCATAACGTTAACGTTACTTACAAAAAAGCTGAACTCATGAATGCCTGTTGCCACTATGGACTTAAAAAGTTACGTACCGTGAGTTCCTCCCTTCATCCATGGCGCCAACATGTTTCCTTTTCAGGTGCTTCTGAAGCAATGTTGTACTTCCGTGCCATTTTGCAGGAAACGGTCTTCTTTGAAGTCTTTAAAGTAAAGTGTTCCCACACTTTTGACGACTTAGGTCGTACACTTTTCTCCATTGAAGCAATAACCTCAAGATGTTTCTCCACTAAACTATCCGTACTGTTTTCCTGCGCCATTTTTCGAATGTTTCCAGCAAAGGAGACGGCGTCGTCACGTGAGCTGCACGTGACACATCATTGGCTAGCTTACGCCACCTCATGAGACGTAGCCTCAGCGCCGCCCTGGCGCTGTTTTGTACTGTTTTTGTACTTATTTTGATTATTGTTTCTCAGCTGTTTGTAAATGTTGCAGTTTATAAATAAAGGTTTATTATAAAAAATAAAAACATTTTTAAATTAATGCGCATAGCTAGTTCCAACGAATCAATGACTAAATTAATCGCCAACTATTTTTATAATCGATTTAATCGATTAGTTGTTGCAGCCCTAATATATATATATATATATACAAATGTTTTACTTTTACTAAAAAAATACTAGATCTGACCATTTTAAGTCTATGAGGAAGAATTGATTAAGCCTGAACAGATGCACTGCAAAATAGAGCTGACAAAATATAAGATAGAAAGACTACATTTTAGGGAAAAAATACTAAAACTAGATAAATGTTCTCTCCGTGCAGCTATTTTTAAACTGGAATAGACAAAATATAATTATTTATGCTAAAATTAAGATTATGATTTAAAGTTAATGACTAAAGAGCTCAGAAATGTCTAGAAATTAAATTTTAAATATTTGCAAGTGGAAAATAATTTGCGGTGTGAGAGGCAAAACGTCTTCTAAGACAAACCCAACAGTCCAGTTGCAATCGACTGAGAATACAATTAACTGGATAAAAAAAAGCTAGCCATAGATCAGGGGTCACCAACGCGGTGCCCACGGGCACCAGGTAGCCCGTAAGGACCAGATGAGTAGCCCGCTGGCCTGTTCTAAAAATAGCTCAAATAGCAGCACTTACCAGTAAGCTGCCTCTATTTTTTAAATTTTATTTATTTACTAGCAAGCTGGTCTCGCTTTGCTCAACATTTTTAATTCTAAGAGAGACAAAACTCAAATAGAATTTGAAAATCCAAGAAAATATTTTAAAGACTTGGTCTTCACTAACTGGTCCAGTTCATTCAAAGTGTGACATGATTTATATAAAAATTTGAGAGTTGACTTTTGTATTTTACATGAGTTATTATTTGTACAAACATGGTGCAAAGTAATTCATGATTTGTTAAAAAATGTTAGTGGCTAGCTAGTTAAAATGGGATATTGTAATTTCACAAGACTGTCTTAGAAGTGATCATTTGAAAATGTTCAATTTGAAAAATGTGCACTTAGAGAAAATATAAAAATAAAGTGTTGCATATTGATATTTATCTGTTTCTATATATATTTATTGTGAGAAATCATTAAGATGATCAGTGTTTCCACAAAGATAAATATAATTAATTATTAATAATAACAGAGAGTTAAAGGTAAATTGAGCAAATTGGCTATTTCTGGCAATTTATTTAAGTGTGTATCAAACTGGTAGCCCTTCGCATTAATCAGTACCCAAGAAGTAGCTCTTGGTTTCAAAAAGGTTGGTGACCCCTGCCATAGATGCTTAAAAAATAGAAAACATGTTTAAAAAAAAAAAAAAGCCTTTTTATTTCTATGGAATTTTATGACATTCAAGTTGAACATATTATCAATTGAAATAGCCATTTCTAGTGTTAGATGTCCATCCATCCATTTTCTACCGCTTGTTCCTTTTGGGGTCGCGGGGGGTCGCTGGAGCTTATCTCAGCTGCATTCGGGCGGAAGGCGGGATACACCCTGGACAAGTCGCCACCTCATCACAGGGCCAACACAGATAGACAGACAACATTCACACTCACATTCACACACTAGGGCCAATTTAGTGTTGCTAATCAACTTATCCCCAGGTGCATGTCTTTGGAGGTGGGAGGAAGCCGGAGTACCCGGAGGGAACCCACGCAGTCACGGGGAGAACATGCAAACTCCACACAGAAAGATCCCAAGCCCGGGATTGAACTCAGGACTACTCAGGACCTTCGTATTGTGAGGCAGATGCACTAACCCCTCTGCCACCGTGCTGCCTAGTGTTAGATGTCCCTTACATAAATACAATTTATTTTATCTTTATATTTTATTTCCCACTGTGTCAGATATTTTTAGTTACAAGTTTAATGCCTTATTCTTACCCACTGATTTTCCTCTGACATTCTCTATTACAAGCTCAAATGTCAGCAAAAAGCATTTGACGATCATCTCATAATGGATTTTCAGTGTTTCCTGCTGTTCAAGAGCCAGTTTAAACCTGCATTTGTACTAAAAGTAAACACGATCCTTTAGAGGAAGCCTTTTATTTCTTCCAGGCTTTGAGAATGAAGGGAAGCGCTGTCCATGTGCATCCAGTGCATCACTACTTGACCCAGGGCTGACTGGCATCAGTGAATCTGTTAAATTTTTTCAAATGCATTCGTACCGACCCAAAGCCAAGTGATTTCTCTGTAACCTTTTCTAGGATGAACCAAATGATGAGAAGATTAATTTATAACATCAATTCTATGCTATTGTACTATGAAGGGCTGCACAATTTGTCGACATTGGCTGGATAAATGGAGGTTTTAATTACTGCAATTATTATTTGCAGGCTGAGGTTTTAGTTTTTTTTCCCTCTTCTACCTTCGAACTGAATCAGGATTATCGATCCTTGCATCCTTGGCCTGCTGACCAATCAAAAGTGGTTTCAGGAAACAGTGCTGTGTGCGCTGCAGCCGTTGTGCTACTAACAAACAACCATTTGCGTTGTATCACTGTCATACTTGCCAACCTTGAGACCTCCGAATTTGGGAGATAGGGGGGTGGGAGGTGGGCAGGGCCGGGGGGCGGGCTTAAGGGGGAGGAGTATATTTATAGGTAGAATTCACTGAAATTAAAGTATTTCTTATATATATATATATATATATATATATATATATATATATATATATATATATATATATATATATATATATATATATATATATATATATATATATATACATAGTACAGTAAACAGTAATGAAAACACAGTTGTTCTACTAACTGTACTGTACTTGCTGCTTACTTTAAAAAAATATAACACCTACCTTTCACTATTTGAGTAGCTTTTGTTCTGCCATTTAAGTACTGGCGAGCGATCTCTGAATCCGGGAAAATATCCTTCATGGATTTGTTGAAAACATCCGCAAATGAGAACGGAATGTTGCTTGCAAGGTGGCCCATAATACTGGGCTGTGACCAGCCTTGTGCTTCTCTGACCGTTCATGAGTGACTATATCCATTCGGCCACCGTGTTATGGGTTATAGATAAACCTATGGATAATGGAGACATATATAATAGTCTCCTTTTCAGGTGAGAGGACGCTAAAGGCAGTGCCTTTAAGGCACGCCCCCAATATTGTTTGTCCGGCTGGAAATTTTAGATAGTACAACTTTCCGTAGTTTTGAAGCAATGCATGATGGGAATCCAGATGTTGTGTGTCAGTGTATGAATGTGCCGGCTGGAATATACACACGCTGAGAAATAGCTCCATGCTTGCCTACTTTATGGGTTATAGATAAACCTATGGATAACGGAGACATATATAATAGTCTCCTTTTCAGGTGAGAGACGACGTTAAAGGTAGTGCCTTTAAGGCACGCCCCCAATATAGTTGTCCGGCTGGAAATCGGGAGATTTTCGGGAGAATGGTTGTCCCGGGAGATTTTCGGGAGAGGCACTGAAATTCGGGAGTCTCCCGGAAAATTCGGGAGGGTTGGCAAGTATGATCACTGTACAGTGTCGACAAGCAGCCAAGGAATTTTTTAAAGTAGATTATTGAATATAATTCTCATGTGTGGCAACTTGAGACAAGAATATGTTGATTGAAGGTCTAAAAGTGAAATTACTTTCTTTCACTCACCATTCTAACAGTTTTATGCATTTGAATTAATAAAATCTAAAACATTTAAAACAAACCACTATTGCAATTTTTGGCAGAAAAATCACAGTTTTTGTTTTTTTTAGTACTATGAACATAACAAAAACTATTGACTTTGAGTTGATTCTATTTATTAATGGTTTTACAGACTTCCATTTTAAGCGTGCTAGTTATGTATTAAAATCAAGCCAGAGACAATTGTACTATGATGTGTACATGATATAATAGGGAGAGTAAGTCAGAAGTTTTACAATTACAATTACAACTTGTCCTCTTGGGGCAACTACAAAACCCTACCAGCCTCTCATCTCCAGTCAGTGATCATACAACAGGCTCTCCTGTGTTGCTGTAAGGAGCATTACACATATCACAAGCTTTATGTCATAAACATTAGAGCCAGCTTCCCTTCATCGACAATAGGATAAATGCTGTCAACTATGTGCAATCTTTGGCATGTGCTATTTCATCCAGTTATAGCCCAGAGTCTGTTTCTTTTTACAGAACTGATTGCACACTGGGCAATGTGCTGAGCCATTAGCTTGTTAAGCCCCTGTGATCGTCCTCCCTGATTTCTGTTTTAACACAGTCTCTCAATACCACCAGTCACAGCAACATTGATCACGGAGCCGAGTGCTGCTCTAGCATCAGAGAGATGTGCAGACACTTTGATAGCCAAAAAGAATTAGGACTCTTGGCCATTACATGCAGTGGAACTAAAATGGAAGAAGGTATGAATTATGTGGGATTTATTTTACAGTCCTTGATGCCGGACATCCGTCCCAAAATTGTATGATGCACAACTCCATCAGTCCGTCAGTCTCAAATATGTCCTTTTTGTCCATTTGTGTACGAAGAACCTACGCAGGACAATAAGGAAACACAAATATCCGAGATTTGTCTTGCCGAGTAAGGAGTGGTGCTGTGGAAAAGAAAAGCAACAGAGCTCCATACTGCTTGCTCCCCCATCAATAGCAAGGAGAACCTTCACAGTGTAGCATAAAGACCCATTTACAGTTGCCTTTACAAGGCCATTTTCAACCTGTAGGCAAGCAAGCACCCTGTGTAGCAGGCCAGAGGATAGAGCTGTCTTTGAGGGCAAAATGCAAATGTTACAGTGCTAAAGGGAGGGGCCCACAACTGAAGCGCTATTCTGCAGACTTGGTAGAAGACTGGCCCTCTGTGTCTGTGCCACCCACAGATACACAGCACTCACCACTCTGACTATTCATACAGGCTGATGGAAGAGGTGTGGGGGGTTGTGCCACTGATGAAGATGTCAGGATAAAGTCCAGATTGGGGATGCCAACTCTGCGCGGGCCATTTGGCATGCATCTCAGGAAAAACCCAAAGCATGTTCTCCCCTACAATGGTTATCCCAAGGGCAACGGTTGCTTGGCGAGTTGAGTTATTTTGGGCAGGTAAGAAGTCATGCCCTTTTTAGCATTGGGCATCCACTGCTCTCATTCTAGTGAACATTTTAGATTATCTTGGTCCTGTACCTGAGGTCATGTCATTATATCAAATAAATAAAGACAGATGGCAATGATAATTAAGTGACACCAATTTCAAGAACTACAACAAGGGAACGAACCACAATAGGAAAAATTGGTGTCATATGTTAATGAGTTTACTGTAGCTGCTTTTCATCAGCATTTCCCTAGTGGTAATTTCACTTTGACCTCATTGGTGTTTCCCTGTCAAGCAAATATATAATTATCCAATCTGATTGAAAGCACTCTCTTATTAGAGGACCACCGCCAATACCATTGGATCATAGCAGTTGGCACGCGCTGGGCACGTCACAGCCTACAATGAGAGGTTGCCATGTGAGCAGGCCCACCGAAAGGTATAATTTTATCACGTAACTATGGCTACACACTGGCGGCTGGTGCGCGAATCACAGAGAAGCCTTGGTGCTTTCAAAGATCCTTTTCATAGACGGGATGCAATGAATAGATCCTGCTCTGCTCCGAGTGGGTGGGTTCAGACAGAAGTGGGTGTATGTGTTTGGGCATCTGTGTGTGTCAGCCACCCCCTGACATAAGTACAGGTCTGCAGTCATTGTGATCTGATCCCAAATTTAACAATGAGCACAGACTTTTTAAACGAGATGCAGCAATGTATCTTACCTCATATTATGTGCCTTGATTCTTCAAGTGGGTAAGTCTGAAAATAGAGCCCCCTGCTGATGACCGATAGTATTAATCACACACATCCAAAAGTAAGGCTGTTGCTATGTATTGCCACTTCTATTACCCATCCCTTTATACTTGTCAAATATGTTTTTCCACTTTATATGCTAAATAGGCGTGATGTGGATGATGACTGTCTTCCTACAATGCACAATAGTGATTAACACCTCCCTCACTTGGATGAATGCATCATTTTACACACGTGGGTGCATGGTATTGTTACTCGATGACAACTGTGACTATGTCTGCCAGAAACACACAATTTAGAACACCACCTGACTTAAAATGTCAAGTGTAGTGTGTCCTTTTTTTGGCTTATTCTAGAAAAAGACATTTAAGGGCTGTGTTCACTCTGATTTCAGGTCTCACATCAACGACATTACTATATTGACCAGCAAATGTGTATAACATTAAGAACAGAATATGACAAACCACTTTTGAAACTTACAGTACATCATTCATGGCAAAATAGAAATGCCTGTAGCCGACATGACTTGGAGAATGGCATGTTGAAATGCTGTGTAGTTTCAAGTTAAGGTGTCCCGGTTTTTCCACATTCAGTTTGATACCGATATTGGAGCTTTGAGTATTGGCCAATTGCTTGTATTCCGTCACGTGACTTCTTCCCGGAAGTGAAAACCAGTGGTGGTCAACCAAGTCAAGAAGGCTGTTGTACAGCAAGCAGCGCACAAACTATCTGAGTACAAAAGAGGCTTAAATCTTCCTGCAAAAAATCTAACTATGCAATGGAATAGATCCCTATACTTTATCAAAAAAGATTGGATAAAGGATTTCAAGTCTGTGAGAATTTCAATGAATCTACCTTGAGGGCTTGTATAGTGAAAGTTACCACATGTACCGTATTTTATGGACTATAAAGCGCGACGGTATATAAGCCGCACCCACTAAATTATAGAATAAAAATATATTTTTCCCTATATATATAAGCCGCAGATCTATATGTCGTGAAATTTGTTATTTACACAGAAATATTTTTTAAATGTTTATTTACATACCCTAATGCAGGGGTCACCAACGCGGTGCCCGCGGGCACCAGGTCGCCCGTAAGGACAAGATGAGTCGCCCGCGGGCCTGTTTAAAAAAAAAAAAAAATTTTAAATTTAAAAAAAAAAAAAAAAAAATGTATTTTTCTTTTTTTTTTTTAAATTAAATCTTTTTAGAAAAAACACAAGATACACTTTCAATCAGTGCATCAACCCAAACAACCTCCCCAATGCACACTCATCCACACCCACTCACACAAAAGGGGTTATTTCTTTCTGCTACCAATATTCTGGTTCCCACAACATAGACAACACATCTGCAAGGGACACAGTCCCTGAAGCACACATGATTGTATAGGCTGCTGGTCCACTAACATTTTCATTAATTACTATTTTTTATGTAATTATTTTTATATTGTTTTACTTTCTTTTTTATCCAAGAAAATGTTTTTTATTTATTTATCTTATTTTATTTTATTTTTAAAAAAAGGGCCTTATCTTCAACAGACCAGGTTGTCAATGAAATTAGATTTGTTTAAAGGGTTTTTTAAACCAGGCCCAGTCCAGATAATGTCCAAGTCGGACTCAGCAACACACACCTTCATTCATGTACACAGAAAAAAATTAGTGAACACAACAGATTGCATATAATTTATAAACAAAATTACATTTTCAAAATAAGCATTTATGTACAGTCCAGATTATGTCCAGGTCACTCAAATTAGGGAACACAACAACAGATATCATATAATCTATAAACATAATTATACTTTCAAAATAAGCCTTTGAGGACTTCTCATCTTTTTTTAAATGTTTTTTGGCATCATCATCGTTTTCAACCATGTAACTTTCTAAAGTTAGAAAATACTGAATAAATGTTTTAAAGAAAGTAATACTAAGTGAATATCTGTTTTTGGCCTTAAAAATAAACATTTTACCGAGTACTATAATTAAATTGACTAAATCATGATTGTCAATGAACTCTCCTAAAATAACAGAAACCACATTAAGCTTCATAAACAAACCAATCCTTAAACACATTTTTTCAACTTCCACCCAAAACAAAGACACAATATGACAATACCAAAACAAATGCAGGGTGGATTCAGGCTCCTGACAACAAAATCGGCAATCATCTGACTCTGTCATATTCCATAATTTTAACATTTTCCCTGTGGGTAAGAAGTTATAAATAATTTTAATTTGAAAATAACGATTTTGCACATCGATAGTGGTTTTATAGATTAGTTTGAATATGGCATTCCATGGCAACGGGCAGTCAAAAAAGTCCTCCCATTTTCCATTTGTGTTGTATGAGGCAGCCTTCAAAGATTTCTTTATCAAATAAAAATTATATATTTTTCTATTTATTTTAGTTCCTTTTTGCCAACTAGAATTTCTTATTAGAGGTTTACAAACTAATAATTCTGTAGTTCCATAATTAATTATTCGTTTCCATCTTTTCCCAATTACTCCAGTTAGTTGATAAAATGAAAAGCTTGAGCAAGCATCACCATACATAGCTCTAAATTCATCATACTTCATAATTTTACCATTCTCATTGATAATATCATTGACAAAAATGATTCCTCTTTCAAACATATTTTTCCAAAAGAAAGGCTTTCCATCTATTACAATATTAGAGTTCATCCATATTAACTGCTGCAAAATATTGTCTCTTTTTTCTGGCACATAAAATTGAAAACACCACTATGAGTGGATTGTTTCATTTATGAACCCCGCCATGTTTCCCAGCAGACTCTCTGGGAGGGGATCACTTGTAAAAAAGGATACAATTTATTTTGATACAGTACATGTTTTTTGTCCAACAGGACATTTGTGTACCACTCAATGTTTAAATACATCTTTGGAACAATTGATGCTTTTAAAGACAGACACATAGCTTCAAGGTTGAGAAGTTTCAGGTCCCCATATTCATAGTCTTTGTACAAAACCTTTCTTTTAATCTTTTCTGGTTTGCCGTTCCAGACAAAATCGAAGACCCTCCGCTCATAAATCTTAAAAAAGTTTTGTGATGGAGCTGGTAATGACAAAAACAAATAAATAAATTGAGGAATAAGTAATGAGTTGGCAATAGACATTTTACCATACAAGGTTAGGGATTTCCCTTTCCATAATTGCATAATTTTGTCCAGCTTTCTTAGTCGATTATCATAATTTACTGAGCCTAGATCTTCCAGATTTTCTGGGACAACAAAACCAAGTATGTTAACTGGTCCATCTGTCCACAAAACAAGCACTTTGCATTCCATTCGAAAGGACGTTCCCTTTAGATTTCCGATCCTTAACATTTTACATTTATCATAATTAAGCTTAAGGCCAGATTGCTGTGAAAATATGTCCAAAAGATTAAGAAGGTTCCGCAAACAATGAGGAAAAATCTTATCTTTGTGAATCAGCCTTTTCTGACATGAACTTCATCAAGAACAAACACAGAACACGCCTCACTGATGCACATCTGCAAGACTCAACTTGGGGCGGTATAGCTCGGTTGGTAGAGCGGCCGTGCCAGCAACTTGAGGGTTGCAGGTTCGATCCCCGCTTCCGCCATCCTAGTCACTGCCGTTGTGTCCTTGGGCAAGACACTTTACCCACCTGCTCCCAGTGCCACCCACACTGGTTTGAATGTAACTTAGATATTGGGTTTCACTATGTAAAGCGCTTTGAGTCACTTGAGAAAAAGCGCTATATAAATGTAATTCACTTCACTTCACTTCACTCAGAGTTGCAGTGTCAAGTTACACACCAGAGTACAACACACTAGTTAACAGCATGCAATGCCAGGCTTCCCACTAACTGACAAGAAACAGATAACAGATTTGGTGTCCAGTTCAAAGTGTGACATGATTTAAAAATTTGAGAGTTTACTTTTGTATTTTACATGAGTTATTATTTGTACAAACATGGTGCAAAGTAATTCATGATTTGTTAAAAAATGTTAGTGGCTAGCTAGTTAAAATGGGATATTGTGATTTCACAAGACTGTCTTAGAAGTGATCATTTGAAAATGTTCAATTTGAAAAATGTGCACTTAGAGAAAATATAAAAATAAAGTGTTGCATATTGATAATTATCTGTTTCTATATATATTTATTGTGAGAAATCATTAAGATGATCAGTGTTTCCACAAAGATAAATATCATTAATTATTAATAATAACAGAGTTAAAGGTAAATTGAGCAAATTGGCTACTTCTGGCAATTTATTTAAGTGTGTATCTAACTGGTAGCCCTTCGCATTAATCAGTACCCAAGAAGTAGCCCTTGGTTTCAAAAAGGTTGGTGACCCCTGCCCTAATGTTTTCCAAGTGGTGTCTGTAACACGGCAATAAAACGGCTGATCAAACAAAACAGAAGTCATCGTCAAGGACCCACTAGCTGCGGAAACTAATTCGGCAATCAGCTAAACAGACTCAATAGGTCCACGGTGACGTTTTGGTGAATTTACAAAACTGGAACCGTACAAAAAGAATACCATTGTAAGTTAATAATACTAACAAAGGCATTCGTAAACGTGTTAGCATATTAGCTAATGCTAATGATGCTAGCTTTATTACATTACTATAGCATGTACAAATATGCATGAAAACACTCCTACAGACATCAGACATGAGATGGTTTAGTAAGTAAGAATTGTTTTAATTATATTGTAAAACTTAGAAACATTGCTTGGAATGATTAATGAAGAATCCATACGAGTAAAAACGCTATGGACGGCTAGAAGACAGAACGCCAAATTTACTTCCGGTTCATAGCCCAGTCTAAAGAGAAGGGCAATGCAGCAACTGCAGTGAGAACATTTGCCCAAAAGATGGGGCCATACCACAAACAATAACACACATATTCAGTGTGTTTGTTTGTTTGTTTGTTTTTTAAAAAATGTATTTACATTATGACCATCAGCAAAGAAAAAATCCATAAATTAGCCGCACCGTTTTTTAAGCCACAGGGCTCAAAGCCTTGGAAAAAAGTAGCATCTTATATTCCAGAATTTACTATATTTATTTAATAATTAATATAAATGTGTCCAAAAGCACAAATTAATTCAACCAAATTCACGCAAAAGCTAAGCCCATTGCACAGAAAAAGCTTGAGTCCTTATGTGAGAAAGACTTACTTACACTTCATTCACTAACGGTGTTACAAAAAAGATCAGTTAGAATAATACATAATGTTGGATATAGATAACATACAAACCCTTTATTTATTGAATCAAAAATACTGAAATTCCATGACATAGTGAATTTGCAAACAGCTAAAATTATGCACAAAGCAAACTATAACCTGCTACCCAAGAATATATAACAATTCTTCTCAAAAAAAAGAGGAGAAATATAATCTTAGAGAAAAACGTAATTTAAAACATTTGTATGCACATACAACACTTAAGACCTTCAGTATATCAGTATGTGGAATTAAATTATGGAATGGATTAAGCAAAGCAATCAAACTATGTACTAATATGATCCACTTCAAGAAACTCTTCAAACTTAAAGTGTTTACAAAGTACAAAGAAGAACCATGACATCCATCCATCCATCCATCCATCTTCAACCGCTTATCCGGAATCGGGTCGCGGGGACAACAGCTCCAGCAGAGACCATGACAAACATTCTCAATTTATTTCATCCATCCATTCATTCATTCTTAAAGTAGTCTTACTTATCTCATCATATGAAATATGACTTACTTCACCAATTATTATTATTAAATTATTACTATTATTTATTTATTTATTTTATTGTGATTACTTATGGAGTTTATTGTGAATAAATTGTGAACAAAAAGTTTTAGCAACTGTTATGTAAAGAAAAGGGGTAGGATTAAATAAGCTCTGCTTCTTCCTACTCCTTTTCGAACATGTTAAAAAGAGAAACTGGAAATTGTGATGTATCATGTTGTATGCTTGCATGTTCGAAATAAACTCAAAACTCAAACTCAAACTCAAGACTTTCAGTAGTTTGACAAGATAATAGCAGCTGAGGTCCAAGGGCTGCACATTATAAAGCATTGCCCAAAGATCTTAGCCACCATTTACCTCATCATTTTACATTGGAAAATGAAAAATATTAAGCCGTTGAAAGAAGCATATGTCATTCACAGGCAGTGAGCTGCATATGGCACCAAGGAGAAAATTACATCACTTAAATCCACAAAATGAACATTGTAAGGAGTGTGGGTCTGCAGTTTGAGTGTGTATTTATGACCTCTGTAGGTTGTGATGCTGATGCCGTGCTACCCTTGCAGACTTCATTTTGGATGCTATCCAGACCTTGGCATGTACTGTATACTATTGTGCATTATAGCACCTACCTACATGCCTCTGGTTGCAGAAGACACACAAACACACTCAAGTGTCTACAGTGGCTTACAATTAGTTTTGACACTTGGTTGTGAGGTTCAGTGCAAACATTATTCCTCCAGGCTGTACATGGCCGCCGTGTTTGCGTGCATGTCCTCGAGCATGGCAGTGTTGGTGTGCGTGGGCGATGCTTGTTGTGATCCAGGGATTTAATATGCATATGTGTGGGCAGGTGTGAGTTGGCTCATGTGAAGCATAAAGGAGGGGATTGGAGAGACTCGCTGCAGGGCATAGAGGTCAGTCAGCCCTAGTCGCTCATCATTACGGAAACATTGCAGCTCTCTCTCAATGTTGCTGTTGTCTTAAGCTGGGTAAACATGTGTAAAGAAAATCGGGCTGTTTTTATCCCAATTTCGACCAAAGATGGTAAAGGAATAGTGTCTTATAAGATTGTGCTGTGGTCTGAGGTGTGTTAAGAGTGAATTTGTCCCGATAAGTGGCTTCAAAACAGGTCTGGGCCGACAATCTTCATGTCTGTCGGAAAAACTGACAAATGCCGCCAGAGTCATCACTTTGTAAATTGTGTGGTGGTACGGAAAGTTGTTCATTAAGAAGCTGAAAAAAATATTGGGGCTACTTTGTTGAGAAGCTTCTCACTTATTGCCCACTTAGTAGGTTATAAAGTCCATGATCAATCCTTACGTGTTATTTTTTTCACAGCCTTTTTTTTTTTTAATTAGGGATTTTTCTGTCAAAAGTATTTCAAAGATTATCATTCCCTTCACTCGTATGTCTATTTCTATTTTCAAAATGTTTTGGAATTCTTATTTGGAACCTTTCTAAACAATTCATAAAAAACGAAAATAAATATATATATATATATATATATATATATATATATATATATATATATATATATATATATATATATATATATATATATATATATATATATATATATATATATATATATATATATATATATATATATATACTGTATATATATATATATATATATATATATATATATATATATATATATATATATATATATATATATATATATATATATATATATATATATATACTGTATGTATATATATATATATATATATATATATATATATATATATATATATATATATATATATATATATATATATATATATATATATATATATATATATATATATATATATATATATATATATATATTTTATTTTTAACCTGTCCCATCCAGCCACTCAGACATTACATCATACTTGCCAACCTTGAGACCTCCGATACCGGGAGGTGGGGGGTGGGGGGGGGGCGAGGTTAATAGGGGAGTATATTTACAGCTAGAATTCACCAACTCAAGTATTTCATATATATATATATATATATATATATATATATATATATATATATATATATATATATATATATATATATATATATATATATATATATATATATATATATATATATATATATATATATATATATATATATATATGAAATACTTGACTTTCAGTGAATTCTAGCTATATATATATATATATATGTATATATATTTATTTTATTATACATATAAATAAAATAAATACTTGAATTGCAGTGTTCCGGGGGCTATCCAGTAGATGGCAGTATTGTCCTGTTTAACTTCTCCTCCG
The DNA here is from genome assembly GCF_033978785.1 of Entelurus aequoreus. NCBI lineage: Eukaryota > Metazoa > Chordata > Actinopteri > Syngnathiformes > Syngnathidae > Entelurus > Entelurus aequoreus. The sequence continues at coordinate 86,821,792 of NC_084731.1, read as the reverse complement.
TTCATGACTCGGCCACCGTGTTCAATGGAGAAGTCTGTTCAACAAAATGTACAGGCAACATAATTACATACCCCTTCCCCTTTGAACTGTCCTGGATGAACTGAAAATCTTGTTTCCATCCGTTTTGGAACTTGCAAACGTATTTCTTCATCTTGCTCGTCGACGGCGTCGCCATGTCTGTAACTTCCTCGTTCTTCTGCTTCGTCTCCTTGTTGTGTGCGCAGTTGTGCACTCTACTCTCTAAAAGCCGTAGATGTTATGACATCATTGGGCAGGCAAGCTGTTTATATTGTGGGAAAGCAGACGTGAGAACAGGCTGTCCCCACTCAGGTCCGCATTGAGCTGGAGGGGGCGTGGCCTCCAGCTCCGGCTGAATACCGGGAGTTTGTCGGGAGAAAATTTCTGCCGGGAGGTTATCGGGAGAAGCGCTGAATACCGGGAGTCTCCCGCTAAAAACGGGAGGGTTGGCAAGTATGCATTACATACTTACTTTGGAAAAGAGAAGTGTTGGATCCTCCCCTTTTCCTATCTTTGTATTTGACTTTATTAAATGTTTAGGTAGAATTTTATTGTTACGTGTACAGGGGAAGAAGACGGCACAGACACAGGTACGTCGATTTAGCTTTGGTTTATTTATATATATACACAATATGTTTAAACTCATCCAAATGTGTGTGTGGTGTACGACTATGTGTAGAGATTAGCTGTAGTGTGTTACCGGGAGTGTTGAGCGAGGTGCAGAAGCCCAAGAGGGCAAGACAAGGTCCGTGAGCAAGCGTGAGGTCGAGGGCAGGAGAGAGGCGTCAAAGTCTGTGTCCAGGCGATAGGTAGAGAGCCAAAAGGCAGCCAGGGAACCAGGGGGGATATGGGGAGACGAGACACAGCTTGTAACGCGGGAACGGAGGAAATGCTGCTGGAACGACAAGGGACACGAGACAAAATGAACACGGCAGGGGAGAAAACACAGTGAGAGAGATCATAGAGCTTGATACGAGTTTGGCTTACTGTACGAAACAGGAAACTACGTTCTGGCCCGGAACGCAGGTTTGCACTGGCTTAAGAAGGCGAGGAAGCTTATCAGCGACAGGTGTGTAGAGAGCTGATTGATCCGATTGAATGCAGCCGCTTATTGCAGCTGGAGTGGCGCGCGCCGGCGCGCTCTTGGAGGTGCGCCCAGATGAATGCGCCCAGTCGTGACATTTATCATAGCTGTTAATCTATTTTATGGAAGAATATTGTTAATCATAAAACTGGCACCCAATGTTAATAACATTTATTGATTTGATAATTATAAATATGAATCGAGAATCGTTTTAAATCAAGAATCAACTCTGAATCAAATCATTACCCCTAAGAATCGAATCAGATCGAATAGTGTGGTGCCCAAAGATTCACAGCCTTAGTTGCTATGTTTCTTCTTCTTCGATTGTGTTGGATCACATTAATTCACACAAGATTTGGGCCTTGGAGGAGTCTGGCTCAGTGGTGGTACGGAATCATTATGTGTGTGATGGGCTGTTTTGATATACAGTTGCACATTACACACACACACTATTTTTTAATCCTAATGTGAGCAGTCTGTTACAGATTAAAAAAACCTTCAGATTTAAATAATATTTGCCTTCGGGTCTTAATGGTACTAAGTGGTATTGGATTTGTTAAAACTTGGTTATTAGATTTTTATTGTGTGTATAAGTACGTTTTGTGTAGATTCAACAATATTGTGATAGTAATAATATTCGTGATAAATTTGGTCACAATAACCATGATATAAAATGTCCATATAGTTACATCCCTAGTGTGTACCATGTTTAAGACATGCAAAAATCATTTGTTTTCTTCTTTTCTCTTTCTCAAATTGCTTGGAAGAAATACAATTGCAACAGTGCCAGTTGAGTGTTTGATGTGCTTTGGGGTGTCTTTAATATTTTACAAGAATAGACTGGTTTTATTAGTTTTATCAATCATATGAAGATTATTGGTTGTTTACATAGGAAGTCATGAGCTTATACCTTAAGTCCTGTTTGATTAAAATTCTTCTGTTCTCCTGCCTACAATCCAGCATGGCTGAAAGCATGTATGTAAACAATCTGTCAAACATTCATCATGCTGTATCTCATGGGATGTTTTATGTTTATTTCATTTCCTAAAAATACACATTAAAGTTGTTTTCTTGCCTACTTCATTGACAGTTTCATCACAACATTAAGTTTTTCTTTGACCATTCAATTAGCAATATTTTATTATTGTTGTTGCCATGTTCAGCGGTGTGAAACAACACTGCGTCTCTCACGGTATTATTTAAAACAGACTGTGCTTTTCCTACAATAACAGACAATGAAGCAGGAGCAGCCTCTTAGCTATCACAGTCGTTTATGATTCCCACCACACTTTACTTGGCCACACCCTCTGCACAATGTGCCATGTCATGGCCAGCATGTTACAATCTCTCCTCTCTGCTCTGTTGTGTCCCTCTGACATCCTCTCTCATCCCTTTCACTTTCCATTTGCTCCCTCCTGACCTCCTATGCTCCTTTATCTCTCCTCACAGTGTGCACTGAACAGAGGATTCATTTTGGATTATTATGTTTGCCATTAGGCATGGCCGGCAGGTAAATTGCCTTCATCCACAAGGGACTCTGTCGTCATGACCACACCCATGCTGCATTTGCATCTTCCACAAGAAACATGAGCCTGTTTATCTTTTTAAAAAGCTGCATGGTTTGAGTTTCTGCTCAAGTCTTCCCTTTTCAGTATGCCCAGATTGCAACCACAAAGGTGTCAGTGAAGTTCAGACCCACTTTTAAAAGCTACTGTATGTGACCTCCTTTGTTTTGTTTGTTCTTCTCAGGGCCGCTGCACACGGGAGAACTGCAAGTACCTACACCCGCCTGCCCACCTGAAGACCCAACTAGAGATCAACGGGCGTAATAACCTGATCCAGCAGAAGACAGCAGCCGCCATGTTGGCTCATCAGATGCAGTTTATGATTCCTGGCACCACCATGCAACCGGTGGTCAGTGCTACTTACAAAATATCGTACTTCCTGCTCAGCTTTTCAATTGTCTCTCAGATCTCATTTAACTATTCTAACTTCCTTACATGTTGACCATATGTTTCATGACTGTCTCTCACATTCTAAACTATAACACTGTCCATCAGGAGACGTGTAAGTCGAGAAACTGTCTTTCCTTTGTTGCAGACCTTTCCAGTTAGTCAAGCCCTGGGCTCCAGCGCGGGTTTGAGCTACACACCATACCTGACTCCCATGTCGCACAGCATGGGCCTGGTGCCCACAGACATCTTGCCCAGCACCCCAGTGATCGTCCCAGGCAGTCCTCCTGTGTCGATGTCTACAAGCTCCTCTGCCAACCAGAAACTGCTGCGAACAGACAAGCTGGAGGTGACCCATCCCGACATTCCTTACCTTTTAGAAGGGACAGGCTTGATCAAAACAATAGCGGTGCAGTCACACTGCTTTTTGACTATGGTTGAAAATTCATGGCAAACAAGAAGATACCATGGAGTATGTACTGCCCAACCACACATGACTGCTGTAAAACCATTTTGCTTTTAAAAAGGTTTATGATTAGGTTGACACACGTTGTACAGTAGTGTAGAACTGCACTGCTGCTGTTTCTAATATTTCCACTCTCATGTAGTACTCTCATACAGTAAGTACTTATCAGGGACAAGAGTGTGCACTCAACAGTACAAATGACAGCAAAAAAATCATATTAGGTCAGTACAATGGTGGTCGGTTAGAACAAATCCAATGTCAACCAAGCCAATAAGGCAAATTAGTCATAAGTTACAAATAGTCCAGCCATACACCACAGTATTCCTTCCTTTTTGTACCAGCTTATCTTTGCAACACGCGCAAGAATTTGACTGAATAACGAAGAAAGGGGGAAAAGGCCACACCCATTTCAAATGGTAAATCCAGTTTTTGTTCTTCTTTCCCAGCGTCTTCCCGGCCAAACTTTTCCCTATTTTTGATTGTTTTTGCCTTTGATGAAAAAGAAAATCCTCACCAGTATGATCAGGTCGGCTCAACTTAAACCTTTCAGTTCAATACAACCAGTACAATTCAATCATATCAACAACGCAAGAGATGAAAAAAACCGAGGAGCCATCACTTCCAAAAATGTTAAACCTTGTCTAAATATTTTAAAGAACCTAACCTAAAGAAGATCAAACAGGCAGGTTACAGACTCTGATCCTTTTTGTAAGATTTTTTAAATCAAGGAAAAAATTACGTGAGCCAGCATAAAAAATGTCTCTCAGCGCCATAAAGGAGCCCGGAACTGTGTTTTTTTCTTCATATATGCAATAAAAAGGGGGTCTTCACCTGGAACCTATGTATTTGTCTGTGGATAGCTCACTTGTTAGTGTTACAAAGGACATGATATCGGGCCCAAGTTAGGGCATGCATGCATTTTCTTTTATTATTTAACGGGGGGGGAAAAAATGTCCCTGGAAATGTCCTATATTTTGAAATGCAAATGTTGACAGGTATGCACATGACCTACATTAGGGCAGGGAGAGAAATAGGACCTGAATATGTATAAACCTATCATGTCCTATGTCTCGATAAGGCGTGGGATCTCATTAGATTATGCGGGTCCTTATGTTGTGGATGATGGGGATTGTTTACAGAAACTTTGCACACATATTGATTATAGTCCAGTCTGTATATAGTTGTTTTAACACCAACAGCAATTTTTTATATGATATTATACAATATTATTATAATTATTTATTAAGTAGAGAAACATCTGTGATTAATTTAAACACAGTCAGCCTAATCAAATGCCTGCATTGCCGTCAGGCAGATGTTACAGATCTTCAGTAAGTCATCTTTCTTATTTAATTATTTGACCTTGTTTCTAAAATATAATGTATTTAAAATGTGAAGGTTATGAGATTACACCAACGCTCCAGCATGCAACGCTGAATGAGAAGATCTTGTTAATTATGAAACGAAGGGGAGTGTTTTACTGTACCTCCTCTAAATTTATAAAGATAAACAATTGTTATCTCCACAAGAGCTGGAGGTGATGCATAGGTGTGTTTGTCTTCACAAGTGCTATCACTTAGCAACTGAATGAAGCTCACTAATGAAACAGCATCCCTCAGAGACACGTATGCACTCCCACACAGAGCGTGCGTGAACATGCTGCGCGTGGATCTGTGCAGATGACCTGCATGTGTGTATTTGTGAGTCTGCTCGATTGTGTGTAACGGATGCCAGAGTTTGCGTGAAAAGAATATCCCCTGTGATTATACAATAGTCAGGCCTCAACCCGGTCATTATGTTTTATGTATAGTTTCTGTTCTTGCAATTTAAAGCAAAATAATAAGGCAAACACATGTCTTTCTATGCAAGGCATCTAGTACATTTAAAACACATTATGCCTGCATAAATCAGATATAATGTATTTACCCTTTGTTCTGTTCTGTCATTCCTTGTGTCTTTCCATCTGTGTTCGATTGCAGGTTTGTCGTGAATTCCAGCGGGGCAACTGCGCCCGTGGCGAGACCGACTGCCGCTTCGCCCACCCAAGCGACAGCCCCATGATCGACACCAGTGACAACACAGTCACCGTCTGCATGGACTATATCAAGAGTCGTTGCTCCCGCGAGAAGTGCAAGTACTTCCACCCACCGGGGCACTTGCAGGCCAAAATCAAGGCTGCCCAACACCAGGCCAACCAGACAGCAGTCGCCGCACAAGCCGCCGCCACGACAGCTGCGATGGTGAGAGCATAACACTACATTGGCCTATATACAATATTGTTGACAATTTGTAGCACCTATAATAGAGCGTATCTTTTAATTTGCAAGATTAAAATATATAATACCTGTATACAATACTGTGCAACAGTCCAACACTATATTTGTTGTTTAAATTCACTTTTTCACTAGTCGTTTTGAAATCTAATCCAGCAGAAAAGCGTAGGACGGATTCAGTTTGCATTATAATAAAATAAAAATATACAAAATGGATTTTCACAAATGTTAGCGTTATGGATGGGAATTGATTTAAACATTTTTTGATTCCATTTTCAATTCTGCTTAACAATTCGGTTCTTTTATCGATTCTCTTATCGAGCATCAACTTTAATATGAGTGTACTAACCTAACAGTGTGGTCTTAAAGGGAAAACTGCACTTTTTTGGGACTTTTGCCCATTGTTCACAATCATTATGAAAAACATGACGACGGATGTATTTTTTTTAATGCATTGTAACTCGTAAATAAGCATAGATAAAAGTCCGCTTACAGGGTAGCCAACAGGAAGTCCTCTATTCCGTCCATAAAACCCAATAAAAAAACATCCAAAAAGCGCCAACAATACTCCATTTACATTTCGTGACTTGAATAATAACCAAGTATTAGTGATATTGTTATTATAAGCGCTAACGCAGACAAACTACTTATAGTTGACATGATCGACTGATGATCTGCTTCGTCGTTTCCTTGCTCGTAAAGCTTTATTCTCGATCATAAATCATGCCTCTCACCTGGAGAGTAGAACGAGGCCATATTCCGACAAGTTGGTATACTAACAGCCGATTTAGACCCGGGAATGGCGAGAACGACACGAAAAGTTGCTTGGTTCTACTCCACTTTTCTTTGCAATGATTATGAGTCGTTCTTCATCTAAATGGGAATATATGAACATTCTAGCAGTCGGCATCATGATGACAGCAGACATGGTACACTAAGTGATGTTTTATTATGTTTGTTGGCTCTCATAAAGTCTGCAGTGAGCAGTAATCAGCGATGTAGTTAAAATGAAATAAAAATTGTGATGCGTTTTTTAAATTAATGCGCCACGTATGCTTAAAATGAGCAGAATACGTAAATATTCCATGTTATTATAAATGTGCCTATTGCTACATTACATATATATTTACATCATGTATATAAAACCTTAATGACGATGTTTGGATGCTTTTTAAGGGCTTTATAGGCAGTTCAGAGCAACGTTCATAAGCTCCATTGTAAGCGGACTTTTAAATGCATTTATTTACTATTCAGATTGCATTAAAAAGAAAAAAACATCTGTCGTCGTGTCTTTCATAATGATTGTGAACGATAGGATTTTTTTTTTTTTAAGTGTAGTTCCCCTTCAAGAGGTACCCTCTATAGGGTGCCAGGGTCAGAGGTTCTCCAGAGAAACACTTTGGGAAAATAATCATAATAATAAAACTAATATTGTACTATAGAAATAAACACAATTTTGAATAAAATGATTATTTTTTAAATAATATATGAGCTGTCCACTGTATGTAAATCTTTGTCAGCCAGTGACAAATACAAGAAATTCAAGTCCAATAGAACTGTGCATTGCACAATTCTGCAACCATCATTTATGAAAATGAATTATTATTTTGTATAACTATAAGCATATCTGTTTCTTCAGGAAGGATACACGACTAGTTATGGCGACTCCACTTTAGAGAACACTTCACGTCTACAGTTAATAATTGCATGTTTTAAACTGAGGCGCGAACATAATAGGCGGTATTAGTCAGTTAGTTAATTAGTGAGTGAGTGAGTTGGTTAGTTACCTGCAGTGCCTTCTCGGACGAGATCCAAAAAGCACCATGCATTCAAAGCTATCACATGCTCTATGTGCTAATGTTTATAGTAGTATATGCTCTCTTTGAAGAAATTTGCAAGTATTGTAAGTTGTCATCCTTTTCTGCGAAAAAAATCTCCAGCGTTTGTGCCACATTGTGCGTGCGTGCAGGAGTCATTAAGGGAATCGTTAACTAAACTGGCAAATGATTCCCAGAAATCGAAACACTCTTAGCCGGTTCTCAACAAGAGCCAGTTTTCAATTCCCATCCCTAGTTAGAGTAGAGCGGTGGTGGTGCTTGTGCCAAGAAGGAAGTACCCAATACACTTCAGTGTGGATACATGAGTTAATTGTTTCACAACAAAATAATCATCCACCTCCCGGGTTAATAATGCTATACCGTCTGTCTGTTTGCCAACCTCCATAAACTAGGATTTAGTGTAGTAATTAACTAATAACTCAACGCGTGTGACACTCCATGATTTATTGTTTTACTTGTGAGCATATCAGTTTCTACTGAGGGATGGTACCGTGTGTACTAATTATAGTATTGCTAAAACAACAAATAAGAGACTTTTGCACAGTGCTGCATATGGCAACACTCACACAAAAATGCACAACCTCATTGAACTACAATATCTCAATTGAACACACACGTACGCTGCTTGTTATCACACCCCCACAGTAACATAAAATGTGGAGCCCTGCTTTATTATTACGGTATCAAGCACCTGCTGGATCATTCCAGTTGGATCCAGTGTGCAGTTCACTAACAATGCTCCTCGCAAAGTGAGGCCTTTTTTCAATGATACTGCACAAACAATCTTTTATTATCAGAGCACTGTCAGTGTGCACTGCCCTTGGTTCAGACAAACACAATGTTATTTAGTGTGCACCCCCCATGTCCCCCACCTTGCTGTCTATGAGTGGCCAGTGCAGCTCTCTACAGATCAGTGCTAATTAAATCAAGGGTGGATGAGAAAGTCACATCACATCCCCCAACAGGCTAAGAGACAGGTGGAAATTCAGACAGGATGCCGGGTGGACTTGGCTGCGTGTCTCGGAAGTGACCCCGCCCTCCACCAGCTTCTGAGCTCCTTCTCTTAAAGGCTCCTGTTAGCTGCTGCGCTTGCCCACCTTGCACCACACCTGCCTTGCTGTCTCTCCGTGGCACCAATGTGTGTTATGTATCGCACATAGCTCACCGGCCATCGCCATCGCTGCTTTGCCTTGTTTGTCCTCCAAAAGTGAATATTGTGCTGGGCCCATGAGTAACAGCTGGGACACTGCAAGGAATCCAAATATTTATGAGGCCACTTGGGGCAAATTGTTGACCCCTTTGTGCAATCTTCTGACGGTTGCACAGTCCCCAAGCTCATTAAATTCCCCATTTGCCACACGATAACTTGTCAAGCAAGACTCAGTTCATCCTCCTTTAGGATTCTCCTCACACTATGTGGTCCTCACACACCTCATCTTATTGACTATATGACCTAATTTCATATTTACCAGCAGCAGTTACAAGCGTTGCTGGAGAGGCAAGGAGGTTAACCTTGGGAGAATGAGTTGTTTAGTCAGCACCTTTAATCCAATTTTCTTGGAGCCCTTTGCCCAAGCTTAAGTACAGCCCCCTAACACCATTATTGCTTCATTGTTGTAAAAATCATTATCCATAATTCACGAGACTGTCTGTCAGTGGTGTTGTCCAACTGTCCCACATCATGTGTTGCTTTCCATCACAGAATGGCAAGGCCCCTCTCCATTCTCATCTCACTGCAGCCGTCATCCTCCATCTCCAACTAACCGCAGTGTTTGTTCACGCCGCAGCGTATCAGCAATGCATTGTTGCTCTGTCATGCCCTTTGCACACAACACGCCTAGGAAGTCCACACACGTGAAGCAAAAAGCCCACACGTACCCCACGGGACCTTTTGAGTTACGTCCCTCTCAACCATGTCATCATCGCATGGACGACACTGTGTGTTACTACTTTATAGAGCTGTGAAATATTGTGATACTGCAGCCCAGATATGTATCATATCTTGGAGAATAAACAGCGCTCCACATTGAGTTATTGAACCTGATCACACAGTCACGTACATGTTGCAGGATGACTTAAACAATCTCACATCCAATTTTGATAGGAGCTCATAGTTCAGTCTACAATTTATCTTCTCATTTATCTTCCGTTTATCTTGATGCATTTTGTTGTTGTAAAAGTTTTAGTCAGCCTTGCTACTAAATTCTTTCTCAGTAGTTATGACAGACAAGTCTGGCTTTATGTAGATATTTAATATAGATGCTTTTTACTCATTCAAAAAGTAGCAAATGTTTAAATTAAACAAATTAGTTTTTTTGTTTATGTGCATGCCTATTGTTTTGTATGTGGTATACTTGCATTCAGATTATTTTTGTTTTTTTCCTTCTCACCTATCCACAATGCAATGCTGTCCCCCATGATGCACCTCTGCTTGCTGTTACCTGTATGTTAATACGCTTGAATCCCATTGGCCCACTGCCATCATGTGCTCGCTGCCTGCTAATTAAAGACTCAGTCGACTGCCAAAGCAATGAAGCGACCCCTCGAGGCAACTGTAGAACTGGTACTTTGACCTTTCACCTTTTGCTTTGCATGTAGCTTCTTTAATCGTACTGTAGCCACTCACAAAGTTTAAGTTGGCTCTTTTGCTTTTGTGAAATGCTGTAATGCACTTTGATGTTTAATTGTTGTTTAAATTCTTTCTGAAAAGTAATTGTAAAATATTTTTTTAAGAATGTTAAATGTTTTGCTAGGATGTAGTTTGTCTTTCTTCAGTTTTGACTGTTTGTGCTGAGCATAGTCAAATAGTAGATTCTCAAATATCAATGTGACTTGCCTAAGTGTGAACCCACTGTGCTTCTCTTGTGTGTGCATGTCTTTTCGGTGAGAAGGCGTTTCCTCACAGCGTCCTTCAGCCGCTACCAAAGAGACCGGCACTGGAGAAGAGCAACGGTGCCAGCTCCCTGTTCAACCCCAGCTTCTTGCACTACCAGCAGGCCCTGGCCAGCGCTCAGCTCCAGCAGCCAGCTTTCTTTCCCACAGGTAGGAGGTGCTTGCCGCCCACACGCAAGGCACACTGGTGAGGCCAGATCACTATAAGTCATCTGTGCTAACCTTTGTAGCCCCTCATGACCATTAGTCACATATGGTTTGAAGTAATGGGACACACAGCCAAAGAAGGTCAAACTGAAAGAAAACATTTGGTCTACAGGATTTTGGAGTGTGTGGGAATGTATGTCTAACCACCAAGAAGGACATGGTGAGGTCCGAGGTCATTACTGTCAAGAAGGCCCTGGCTTACAGAAATTAAAGGAAAAAGGGCCTTACCCAAAGAATAGTCCACAATGAATTTAGATTGAGGGGTAACTAAGAGCTTAGTAATACTTATTGAATAAAGAAGTGTGTCCCAAGACTTAAGTCCATATAGTGTATGTCTGTTGTACTGTAACATGAATAAGTGATGGATATATGAGTTTTTATGGACCATTCCACAGAATGTTCAACTCTAACTCTGATAATACACATTGAATCACTAAAAATGTGTATCGTGCCATCTCAGGCAACATATTTTTATTGTTGGGCAAGGTTCCTAAACTGACTCATTGTGAGGGACAGGACTTTAAAAAAATGGTAGTTTGTTTTCAGCGCAGAATTAGCACAATACATAGATATAGCCATATGCATTTATGCTAACAGCATGTGGATAGTAAGTAATTTAACAAAAAATTGTGTTTAAGAAATAAACTAATATGGGTGTCCCGATCCAACTTTTTCACCTTTTTCACTTCCGATGTCATATCGCTTGAATATTGGCCGATATTGATTTAGATCTGATGTGATATCAGCACAAATCATATGTACTTTTATTATTTTGTAGTGTTAGAAAAGTATTGATCAAGTGAAATTACTCAAACAGAGAACAATGGTTTGTAGGAAAAACATAAACGTATCTATTATTAACAACTGGGATTGACATATGCTGTCTTTAAGTTAAAGTGGAGTGGTAATTGTTTGTGGCGACAACTTGGGATCATTTAAGCTAAGCTTATGATGCAGAGGAATGACGCGGACAAGTTTGTTACTGTATACTTGATACTCTTCTGCCTTGAAGACTTTGTACCAACTATAATTATTTGTTTGTTCATATTGAAAAGTGTTGTGTTTTAGTCTGCAATATTGTTCTATTAAGGACACATATTACATATGTCTAGCTTATGTGCTATTGTGTGCTTAGCTGTTATGTAACTTCTACTGTAGCTCATAGTAGCCTATATTCCACTATGTTTGCCTTCTGTAAATTAGACCTACTGAACTGCGTGTATTTATTGGAGTACATTTAGATTAAGCCGTGGCAACATAAGCCAGCTTTTATTTGTATTCAATGATATATCAATCAGGTTAACTGGCTACCAACATCCATATCGGATCGGGAGACACCTACAAACAGTTTAGGTAGAGTGAATTTCTCATGGCCTGCAGGAGATCTGAATGCTATATTTCGTGTGTACAGGATAGTTGTAGATCATCTCATTATTTATTTATTTATTAAATATGCAATCGAAACCATGTTCAAGACACATTGCTTAATAAACAAATGAGATTTACATTTAGTTTTATTGTGCATACATCTTATTTCCTTTGGACGCAAATGGCACTGATTCGGTGGAATGGTCATTCATATTCATTATTTAAAATGATGCGCTGACATTGATTTCAAGTATTTCGTGACCCATTCCTGAACATTATAACTCGGGTTCTGTCTTTCAAACACAACACTCTTTTTGTTTACCCTTCACTTTGCTGAGGCCCCTTAGGTCAGCTGTGCTAAACTGTGGCAAATGCATTAGCCTGGAGCCCCCTTAATGTGCCATCAAGTTTGTGTCTTAATGCCAGATAGGTCGGGTTTTTCCCAACAAGGCAGCTGGACTTTATCAAGTTGCATGTTATAATTTGTTCAGGAGGACTGCATGTCTGTAAATCACATCATTTTTAAGCTTCTGTTTGGAGTCAAAGCATGTTTTGAATCTTTTTTGTGGTCCTTTCTTTTCTCGTAGACAGATTGGGATAAATTTAGCAAAGATTTTAAAATAACCTCATTCCCTCATATACTGAACAAAAATATAAATGCAACACGTTTGTTTTTGCTCCCACTTTTCATGAGTTGAACTCAAAGATCTAAAACGTTTACAATATACAGAAAATACCTATTCCTCTCAAATATTGTTCACAAATCTGCCTTAACCTGTGTTATTGAGTACTTTTTCTTTGCCAAGATACTACATCCCACCTCACAGGTGTGTCATATCAAGATGCTGATTAAACAGCATGATTATTGTACATTGTGGGCTGGCCTTACATAGCCCACAATAATAGGCCAATCTGAAATGTGCAGTTTTGCTTTATTAGGGGTCTGGGAGGGTCAGAAAAGCAGTCAGTAGCTGGTGTGACCACCATTTGCCTTCGCATAGAGTTGATCAGGTTGTTGATTGTGGCTTGTGGACTGTTGATCCACTCCTCTTCAATGGCTGTACGAAGTTGCTAAATATTGGCAGGAACTGGAACACGCTGTTGTATACGCCGATCCACAGCATCCCAAACATGCTCAATGGGTGACATGTCCAGTGAGTATGCCCGCCATGCAGAGACAAGGAGGTTTTCAGCTTCCAGCAATTGTGTACTGATCTTTGCAACATGGGGCTGTGCATTGTCATGTTGCAACATGGGCCTCAGGATCTCATCATGGTATCACTGTGTATTCAAAATGGCATCAATAAAATGCACTTGTGTTCGTTGTCTATAACACCTGCCCATACCTTAACTCCACCCCAACCTGTGGCCACTCAATTCACAACATCAACAATAGCTAACCGCCCTCCCACACGACACCACACACGCTGTCTGCCATCTGCCCTGAACAGCGAAAACTGGGATTCATCCGTGAAGAGAACACCACTCCAACGTGCCAGATGCAATCGAATGTGAGCATTTGCCCACCCAAGTCGGTTACGACGACGAACTGCAGTCCGGTCAAGACCCCGATGAGGACAAAAGAGCTTGCAGATGATTACCTGAGACGTTTTTTCACAGTTTGTGCAGATATTATTTGTTTATTCAAACCAATTGTTGCAGCAGCTGTCCGGATGGCTGGTCTTAGATGATAACGGAGGTGCACCTGCTGGATGTGGAGGTCCTGGGCAATAATCATGCTGTTTGATCAGCATCTTGATATGCCACACATGTGAAGTGGGATGGATTATCTTGGCAAAGAAGAAATGTTTACTAACACAGATTTAGACAGATTTGTAAACAATATTTGAGAGGAATAGGTCTTTTGTGTATCTAGTAAAAGTTGTAGCTCTTTGCGTTCAACCCATAAAAAAATTGGCGCAAAAACAAAAGTGTTGCGTTTATATTTTTGTTTAGTGTATATTGCTTAATGGCGTAACAATTGATTGCCTTAGGTTAGTAAAATGTGAGGCATTGCTGATTTTAACACCTGTATGGCTGGTCAAGGGAAAATACCCTGCTTGCACCAGTCAATGCTATAACTTATCTAACCTTGTGGCTCACCTCCCTCTCAATTAACCCATATACTGTATTCCCCCTCCTCTTTCTCTTTCTGCATGAACACAACAGGGTCAGTCTTGTGCATGACGCCTGCTAGCAGTCTTGGTAGGTCCTCACCCTCCCTTTTTTGCACTCTCTTACACAGACACACACCACTTCACATGTAATAATTGCTGATCATAATTGCATGTTTTAGAGGAAGAAAATTGATCAATCACAAGACCTATATGGCACTAAAATCTAGGGGTGTCCTGATCTGATATTAGTATTGTGCCGATATCAGCAAAATAAACTTGTGCAAAGCTCAATAGCCATTTAACATTTAACAACCAAATGTCCTCCGATAAGAACGCATGCTTGGTCTTTTCTTGTATTTTAGTGAAGACATTTACAAAAAGGTACACAATGTAGGCTATAGGCTACAATAAATGGCAGCTACTCAACAGCTAAGCACGCAATAGCCCACAAGCTTGCTATACGTAGTAAGTGTCCTTGATTGAACAATATTGCAGTCCAAAACACTATATTTGTCAATATAAACAAGTATCAAATAACTGTAGTTGCATATTACTTACAGATAGAGAGTCTCCAAGGCAAAATCACATTGAAAAGTATCCAGTGTGCATGTGTCAGCATCATGCAATTTACCACGTCATGAGCTTAATATAATAAATTATGGTTGTCACCAAGTGTCTCTAAAAAACAATTACCACTCTAACTTAAGACGCCATAACCACTCCAGACAATTATAATTAATAGGTTAGTGTTTTTACTACGTACCATTGTTCTCTCTATAATCTGATTCATACTGATACTGTATGTATATATATATATATATATATATATATATATATATATATATATATATATATATATATATATATATATATATATATATATATATATATATATATATATATATATATATATATATATATATATATATATATATATATATATATATATATATATATGTATGTATATATATATATATATATATATATATATATATATATATATATATACATATATACATATATATATATATATATATATATATATATGTATATATATATATATATATATATATATATATATACATATATATATATATATATATATATATTTTAATTTTTTTTTTTCCTACCGCTTGTCCCTTTCAGGGTCGCGCGGGGTGCTGGAGCCTATCCCAGCTGCACTCGAGCGGAAGGCAGAGTATATATATATATATATATATATGTATATATATATACATATATTAGGGCTAACGTGATAATAACGCGTTAACTAAAGTATAAGTTGCTTTAACGGCGATAAGTATTTCTTGACTTCTTTTTGACCCTAGGTCAATTTCATAGCGTAAGGAAATGTAATGGCATCCAGTAATTGTTTAGCCACAAGCTCAAAAATAGCTAGCAGAAATGCACAAAGAAAGGGGGACATCATGGAAATCTCAGATCCAAAGCCATGGCAAGTTGTTTTACCGACAAGACAAGACTATACTATCTACAATCGCCGTGAGCTGACATCCTTGGAGCGATTGCTGCTGGCCTGCTTTGCTGCTTGTAGGGAGGAGGAGCTTCACGTCTGCATTTACAGTACATTTAAGTGCATTAATAACATAAAATGTAGATTGTTACTCTAACTATTTAGTAAACTGAAATAAAAGCTCATCAGAAAAAGAAAAAAAAAGCTGTAGAGAGGAAATCTGATGTCACTTTTATCTGAGACTTTCGTCAAACCATGTCAAGACACCTTCTCAAAAAAATCACATACTTCCGGCTTCAAAATAACTACCAAAACAATGAAAAAAATCGTCTTACATTACGATCATGCTTCGTCAAAGATGTTTTGTAATATAATTATGTCATATTTCTACCTAAGTTAATGCTTCATAGCAGATTGCAATTGATTGATTGATTGAAGCTTTTATTAGTAGATTGTTACAGTACATATTCCGTACAATTGACCACTAAATGGTAACACCCGAATAAGTTTTTCAACTTGTTTAAGTCAGGGTCCACGTAAATCAATTCATGGTAAGTGTGTAACATTCTATAACATGTTGTTATTCATAGTCTGCAATTACAGAATGTTTAGCTGGCTGAATATTCCATTGTATTAATGAATTGAGAAGGTGAAAACATTGTCATGCAGAGATATAAATAGCATTAACTTGTACAACATGTAATGTACATCATATTAGAAGCATTTATTTTAAGTAGAAATATCACATTTTGCATTACCAAACATCTTTGACAATCAAACCATGATCGTAACAATTTAGTGTTATTAATGCGTGAAACTGATGTCTAATCATGGAAGTGTAGCTCCTCCCCTCTAAATGAAAGGGCTCCTACAGCAGAAATACAAATTCTGTATTAATACTACAAAATAAAAAAACTGGCAAGACTCCAACGCACTGCAGGTATTTTTTTTTAAACGTGTTCATGTCCTTTTTATGTTGAGCTGTTTAAAAAGCATAATGTTTAAGAAAAAACATTTAATTAAAGCAACTAATTGTTGTAATGTATTTTGGTAATGTAATTTTTACTCTTACAGCCAGACCTGTGTGTTGATTTCACACCTGACGGTTTTGGCTACAACTATGGCCTTCCTCAGAGGTTGTCACATAATGTTGATGTGAGGTGTGTGGTCGTCTGATTTAAACAGCTTTTGTCGGCCATAATGAGTGGCTTCTTCATGAACGATCTTGAAGCCCGGGCCCTCCAAAAAGCACCAGCACACTGCGGCCTCTCCTTATGGAAAAGGTATGTGGATGACGTCTTGGAAATAATGAAAATAGGACATACACTGGAACTCACAGACCACCTCAACATACTGGACAAAACAAACAATATAAAGTTCAGTACTAAGAAGATAAGGACAACACAAAAAACTGTCTGGACCTGAACATAAAACTTGTGGAGGATGGCAGTATAAAAATTCAAATATATTGGAAAACCCACTCACACAGATCAATACCTCCTTTGGACATCAGAACATCCCATAAATCACAAACTCTCAGTCGTAAGAACACTTTTTTAAGGCATCACCCAAGAACAAGACATAAAGGAGGAGAAACAGCACATTACGAAAGAACTAAGAACTTGCAGCTACCCAAAGCGGGCCATAGATACAGGGAAGCAACAAGCTATACAAAAAATTGTCAAGAGATACAAAAATGAAATGGTACAGTAGTTCACCCCATGGACAAAAAAGACCAACAAAACAAATGCAACGTAATATATGAGATACCTTATTTGTCGTGCAACAAACCATATGTGGGAGAAACCGCCAGAGGGTCTAATATCAGGAAGAAGGAGCATATAAAAGAATGTGAAAAAGAAACATCAAAAGCGTGCACACGAGCAACACGGGCAGAACAGGAACAGCTGATGTCTGCCATATCAGACCTCTGCAAGAAGGAGAACCATATTTAGTATGAAGACTGAGCCTTAGCAAGAAGAAAGAGTAATGTGCACACCAACTATTTTTTCCCCAATAATGAGGGGCGTGGCAAATGTGGTAGACAATGCCAATGTCATCGGCACCGAGAGCAAAAAATACCACCGTTGGGTCAGAGAAGCCATCAAGATCCGGAAGCGCGCTCCCCAGACTGTGAACCGGGACTCGGGGGCGTACAAACTTTCCCACACCTGGGACACAGTCCTGAAGAAGTCAAACTGCAGATGGCGCTGTCAGCCTGCTACTACAAGCAGGAAGACAGCGCTAAAAACTGTTTAAGTCGGCTGACCAGACACATTATATCAACATCGCGCGAAAACCTCTGAGGAAGGCCACAGTTGTAGCCGAAAACATCAGGTGCGAAAATCAACACACAGGTCCGGCTATTCTTAGAAGACCTAATGAACCTAATTAGACTGTATATTATATATTATATATATATATATATGTGTGTATATATATGTATATATATATATATATATATATATATATATATATATATATATATATATATATATACATATATATATATATATATATATATACATATATCGAAAATTCACCCCAGTGGGACGTCAATGTGAATGACTATGAGAAACCTTGGAAAGGACCGCATATGTGGGTAACCCCCCCCCCCCTCTAGGGGAGACCGAAAGCAATGGATGTCGAGTGGGTCTAAATATATATATACATATATATATATATTTATATATATGTATATATATATATATATTTAAATATATATATATATATTTATATATATGTACACACATAATTATTATTATTTATTTAATTTTTTTATTATTACTGGCCGATATCGGCATAAAAATTAGATGACGAATCATAGTGATTGTTTTTTTTTACTACCAATATTAATATCAGATACGGTATTTCCTGGAACTCACCGAAATGAATGGATATGATTTGTGCTGATATTGTCTTGGCCCAATATCGGCATCGTTCAATACTGTTCAACATTGATATTCTAACGTAAGTAAAAAATAAAAAAAAGTTGTATCAGGACATCCCTACTGAAAACACATGTCCAGTCCTCATCATATACTGTAGTTTTTCCTGCTTATCTGGACTAAACCCCAAAATGTGGCCTGTGTATTAAGATAGGTTAGAAGTTCACGACTGTCTGTTTGCTGTGTTCTGTTGATCACGAAATTTAAATCAGTTTCCCAGAGGGATTATTTCACCCACATGGCTTTCTCAATGCTGGATGAGTACTACAAAATGTCTCAGTCGACCAATGAACAGGTCTTAGATGAGTAAAGACACTATCAATTAGTATTTTGTGGATGAGGACTTACTCGCAAAATCTTTGGGAAAGCAGCAAACTGATTTTGTGTTAAAATTTCCTAATTTGTGATTCTGCTTCTCTCCTCTTTTTTTCTTCCCATCTTTTTTTTCTGTCCTTCCACCTTCCCGGCTTTGCATTGTGAACGGTTGCATGCCATCTGCCGGTGTGATCCTAACGATGGCTTGCTGGCTCTCTGTAACATCCGCCACCACCACCATCCGCAACAACATCAACAAACAATACGCGCTGACATGCACATGACACGCCTGTTGCCATGGTTGCCACACTGCTCCACCTCCATGTCTCTTGCTGCCACACCTCCTTCCCTTTCGCACCCTCAAAACCAAGTCCCAATGATGTACAGTGCTACGCCTGCTACTGTCTCTGCAGCAACAACTCCTGCCACAAGTGTCCCCTACGCAGCAACAGCACCAGCCAATCAGGTTTGCTCCTTTTAAAGCTTTCTTTCATCAGTGCCTGGAGCTCTGAAGAAGTCTTGCCTCCGATTAGCAAGTGGCTTTAACCTGCGGCTAAGGCACCGCCCCCAACCCTATCCACCTGCACGGTGCAAGCTCAAGCCTGTGAGTAGGAGGACCCTGAGGTCCTGCTGGGTGGCCTATCATGTTTCCTGAGAATGTTTAGCCTTCGTCAAGCACTTCTTCAGAGCTCCCTTATTTGCAACGTAGTACTCTATGTTGTGTTGCGCCACTTCCTGGTTCTGTTTTGCATGTTCTGTTCTTTAAGTTTCAATGGCTCTTGGTGTCAAATAAGTCTCTCCGTCCTGCAGCAGGGGCGTCAATTGTACTGCTTGTGTGTTGGGCAAACAAATACACACTTTGTAGCACCTGCGTACACCCAAAGCATTTATCATCTCCATGTTGTTGCCAGGTTCAAGTATTTATAGGAAAATGGCTGTGACAGACAGGAAAGATGATCGCACAAGGTGTCTAAAAATGGCCTCTAATCACTGGCTCTCCTGTTGCTGTGTGTCAGCAGCAGCAAAGTCTGAATAGTGTGCATGCGTGGACCATTTTAAACCAGGAAATTTCGGCACAATGGTTGCACAGCAGCTGGCAGTCATTCCGTGATAGCTGCCTCCGGACACAGACGCAGACGGAGCAATGTTGCACCAAAATGCGAGAAAAAGCTAGGTCGCAGACAACCGCAGTGTATACCCGTGGGTCACAGTACAGTTCTAGGTCAAGGTTATTTGCCTGTGATTGACAACAATCAGTCCATGTTTTACAGTTTACAGTAAATACAGGTGAAACTAAAAAAAATTTAATATCGTGCAAGTATTTGTTTATTTCAGCAATTATATTTACAAGGTGTAACTAATATGACAAAGGCTCATAACGTGCAACTCAATATATTTCAAGCCTTCTTTGAAGATCATTTTGATGATTATGGCTTACAGCTTGATAAAACCTCATAATGAAAATCTCGAAAATGTAGAATATTACATACAATTAAGAGAAAGGGGATTTTGAATATCGAAATATTGGCCTTCTGTAAAGTTTAATCTTGTATAAGTACTTACCAGTAGTACTTAGTTTGGGCCTATTTTGCATGAATTACTGCCTCAATGCGGCGTAGCATGGAGGCCATCAGCCTGTGGCACTGCTTGGGTGTCACGGAAGACCAGGATGCTTCAATACTTCATCTCTGCTGCTTTGTTCAATGTCATGTCTTTCATCTTTCTCTTTGCAATGTCCCATAAATTCTCTATGTGGTTCAGGTCAGGCGAGTATGCTGGCCCATCAAGCACAGTTATCCGATAGTTATTGAACCAGGTTTTGGTACTTTAGTCAGTGTGGGCAGGTGCCATATCATGTTGGAAAATGAAGCCAGCATCTCCACAAAGCTTGTCTGCTGGAGGAACCATAAAGCATTCTAAAATCTTCTGATAAATAGCTGCGTTGACTCTGGACTTAAAAAAAGCACAGTGGGCCAACACCAGCAGATGACATGGCTCCCCAAACCAAAACAGACTGAGGAAACTTCACATGGACTTCAAGCATCTTGGATTGCATGCTTCTTCATTCCTCCTCCAGACTCTGGGACCTTTATTTCCAAATGGGGTGCAAAATTGGATTTATTTAAAGATATATTATTATATATTTAAAGATTTATTTATTTTTAGAAGTCAGGTAAGGCACTTCTGACGTTGTTTGTTGCTCAGGAGTGGCTTGATTAGAGGAATGCGACATTTGAAGCCGATTTCCAGGGTCCGTCTGTGTGTGCTGGCTCTTGATGTACTAACTCCAGCCTAGCTCCACTTCTTGTGAAGTTCCTTAACATTTTTCAATGGCCTTTTTCTGACAATCCTCCAGACTCCGGTCATCCCTGTGGCTGGAGCACCTTTTTCTTCCAAACATTTTTTCTTCCACCTAACTTTCTATTAATGCGCTTTGAGAACATCCAACTTCTTCAAATACCTTTTGAGGCTTTCCCTCCTTGTGGAGGCTGTCAATGATGTTTTCTGTACAACTGTCAGGTCAGCAGTCCTCCCCATGAATGGAAATTCCACTGGACCAGATTGAGAGACCATTTAAAGGCTCAAGAACCCTTTACAGCTCTTTTGCATTAATTAGCTGATGAGTATGTGACACTTAGAGCCAACAGTATTGAACCGTTTTACAATATTAAAATTTTCTGAGATTTGGAATTTAGGGTTTTTAAAAACTTTAAGCAATGATCATGGTTCTAACACATACAAGCTTGACATATCTCACTTTGCATGTAATGCGTTTATATCACATATTAGTTTCACATTTGAAGTTGAACTTTTGCACGATATTCTTAATTTTTGAGTTTCACCTGTTTATCAATCGGAAACAAGCTTATGGTTCTACCGAAGGGGTGAGTGGGACAGTCTGTAGACCAACCAGCTGATAGTAGCATGATTAGCTGAAAAATGCAATCAAAAAGTCTAATCTAATGTATGTATTTGCTCTAGCGGGATAAATATTATATGGCTGCATGTGGGTATGATGTAGTCTATAGGAGTGCTTCTTAACCATACGGCCGGGGCCCATTATGAGATGCGAGCACCATGTAGAGGGCCGCCAAAAAATATTAGTTTTGCAGCTGTGGTCCGTATTTGTTGTAATAAACTTTTCCACCACTTGTGGCATTAATAACAATAGCAAACAAACAAAAGAACTCTGTAGATAATGTCACAGAGAAGAGCAAAAATTATGACTAAAGTGGTGAAGCTGTTTTTTCATTTGCACTTTAATTTTTATAGACATTGTAGTTAATAAAACATGTTCGTTAATAATGTAATTTATTTTAGCACAATATAACATAACATAACATAGTACCGGTACTAATTTTAGTACTAATTTCTCCTATTTGTGATCAACACATGGTTTCATATTATATGACAAGGTTGTAAACTGTGAGTAGGTTAAATATAATTATTAAATACAATTAAAATAAAGAGTTAGATTACTAATTCAGTGTTAATGTCTTTGAGTGGACCCGGGGCCCCTTTGTAGTGGAAAAGTTTGGCCCTGAGGTCAAAAAGGTTAATAACCTTGGGTTTATAGCATAGGTGTCAAACTCTAGCCTTGAGGCACATCAATTTTTGTGGTCTGCGAAAGCCTGAAAATAATGTGCGTCAACAAAAATATCTTTCTTGCGAAATTTATTTATTCTTTTAATTTTTTCAGAAAAAATGTACTGCTTGCAATTCCATGTCTTTTAAATTGTTTTCTGATCATGCAACAAGATTTTCCGAGCATTTGTTTATCAATAATACCTAAATATCTGCTTGTCACCTTGTCTTATGATTTGAAAGCAAGTTATCGATCAGTTTGATAGGAAACAAATATATTAATCAAATGCACAGGCGATTGTGTGATAATATCACGAGGCAATTATACTTTTATACATAATGTGGACCTGCATGAAAACGAGTTTGATAGAGTATAACGAGGCAATAAATAGACTCTCTATAATAATAGTAATGGATTAGATTTAGATTTATATAGCACTCTTCTAGCACGTTTCTAGAATAAATATAGATTGACTATTTCTATAATAAAATAACAATGGAGAGGCTCACCTTAAAATTTGTTTTCAGGTCCAATGAGTCTTATTTGCAAAATCAAAGTTTTAAAAACACCTTTTTAGTATATACTTAATATCCCAGTAAAAAAAAGCTAATATGTTTGTTTTTTTGTTGTTGTTTTTTTTATAAACTGTCTCCAGTTATTAAAGCTGACTATTTGACCGTGTTAGTCATTGCCTGTCACACGCCGGCCAGCCGCGCACACTTCCTGTTATTAGCATGCAGAAGCAACAGCAGGAAGCGGCGCCACTCTTTAAAGATGCATGTGGGACAAGCAGAAGCCGTGACGTAAGCCCTCTGCTGTCTGCCTCCGTCTGTCCCTCTGACGACCAGCCAGGGATACAGTTTCCCTGACAACATTGAATTAACAAATATTTTTAGCTAATGCACACAACCACCGGTCACAACATTAGGTACAGCTGTAAACCCCCAATCAGATTCCCTTTAAATGAATTGTAATCATCTAACCACATTTAAAAACAGCTCAATTGTACACTATGATAACAAATATATGGTTCAATCAATTTAGTCAATCAAAACATCAGAAATTGTAATGGATCTTGTTAGATGGCGCAAATGTATCATGGTTTGACAGGATAGCGCCGCTGTCGATATGATGACAACCATTCAGACGCACATTCACAGATAGATGGATAAGGTACAATACATGGTCATGATCATGGACACAACATGTCTGATTAGCTTATTTAATCATCCTACCCTTTCTCCATATATCAGCATGTTCTGGGCCGTCAAATGACTCCAGAGAAATCACACAAGCCAGGAAAAACATATCAATTTAAAACAAAAAGGCCCGGCCCGAGACTTGAACCCTAAAAGTGCAAGTCTAATCATTGTGTCACTGTGCTGCCCCATGACTCTAAACAAATTGAGCTACAGCACCCCCGTATGCCAGGATCTGGTGTTACATTAGAAATAGGTGAAAACTGTTATTTTCTAGCCTATCAACATTTGTGTTTGAAAAAAGGAGAAATACCCCAGGGAAATGGGGAGGAAAGAAACAGCCCCCTTAAAGGAGCCGAAATGTTCTTGTCATAACCTTAGAGGGAACATCAGAGTGTGCTGCAGGCTCAGGTATAAAAAGGAGCCGCAACAGGTGCTGTCGGGTGTTGTGGTCGTAAAGAAAACAGCTTTAACCATGGTTTGGTTGATTTTTTTTGGTTTTTTTAAATGAAACAAAATAATGTGTGTAGCAGACAAAAGACGACAACATGGACTGAATTTTAAACATCACAGCAGGTACAATATTTAGCCGTCATACTGAGTCAATACAAACAACACTTCATTAGCGCACTACAAGGATGGCTAATGTACCAATTCTCCCCAAAAAAAGCAATCCAGCTGGTGAAAAGAATCAACTGCCCGCTGTTGATTCTACCGTTGTATTTTACTCATATGCTTTTACTTTGAAGGCCTGACATTACACGCTACAGCTGTGTTTTTTCAACAGCAGGGGAGATGTTCATCATTTTTGTCTACACGGCGACACATAAGCCTGCAGCTAGGTGGCAGCAGTGCTCAATCTAATCGACATGCTTCTACCCAGTAGAAGTAGTAAGTAACTGTACACATGCAAGACATGTGTACAGAGCCAATAGGAAGCGGGGAGTTGGAAAAGAGTGGTTTGGATTGAACTGAAAAAGTTGTCGTCAGTGGCGTTTGTGAAGAATGTAACTCACACAGTGTGTTGTGTATATATCACTAAATAAATTATGTCAAGATCTCAATAGTCCTTAAATTTAGGGGGGTTATTGAATTATTTCTGTCCCCTAGGGGGGTCATAACAGAAAGTAATTGAGAAGCACAGGTCTACACTGCAAAAAGTCAGTGTTCAAAAACAAGACGAAAAAAATACATAAATTAGGGGTATTTTACTTGAGCTAAGCAAAATTATCTGCCAATAGAACAAGAAAATGTGTCTTGTCAAGACTTTCCAAAACGAGTAAAATTAGCTAACCTCAATGAACCCCAAAATACCTTAAAATAAGTATATTCTCACTAATAACAAGTACACTTTTCTTGATAGAAAAAACAAATATGAGACCTTTTTTCTCAATATGTTGAAAAATGTTCTTAAATTAAGTAAATGCTAGTGCCATTATCTTGATATAATGATATGCGCTCGGCATTACATTTCTTGAAACCAGAAAACTTATACTAAAAACTACTTTATTTTTCTTAATGGAAAGGCAACAAGGCAACCGCTTGTTACTCTCGGGGTCTCCTAGCCGCTCAGGCAAATCATATTGTCTAAAAATGCATTTTCCCATCAATAACATGACATCATTGCACCAAGTGCGTGCTCTTTCAGTCAATTGGTGCGCGAGGAATATATATATATATATATATATACCGTAATTTCCGGACTATAAGCCGCACCTGACTATAAGCCGCACCAGCTAAATTTAGGGGGAAATACAGATTGCTCCATATATAAGCCGCACCCGACTATAAGCCGCAGGGTTTTGATGTGTAATTAGCGTAGTATATAGGGGTTCCTGCTACCACGGAGGGGATTGTCGGGACAGAGATGACTGTTTGGGAACGCAAAGCGTCCCATTTATTAACAATAAATCTTTCAGTCATTCAATCAAACTTTCACATCTTTGACATGGCGAACAGCATTCGTGCAGAGTACAAATAATACAACACTGCAAAGTAATACAAAGTGCTCGCCTGTACGTTATCAAAATAACCAGCCTACCGGTATATGAAAAGTCAGTCTTTAATCATTGTGTCATCGTCTTCCTCCTGCGTACTAAAACCACCGAAATCCTCTTCGTCGGTGTCGGAGAAGAACAGGCTGTATATAAGCCGCACCCTTGTATAAGCCGCAGGGACCAGAACGAGGGGAAAAAGTAGCGGCTTATAGTCCGGAAATTACGGTATATATATATATATATATATATATATGTATATATATATATATATATATATATATATATGTATATATATATATATATATATATATATATATATATATATATATATATATATATATATATATATATATATACATATATATATATATATATATTTGTGCATGAACTATTTCTGTTAAAAATTGTTTGAAATGTCACATGTTAAATATTAACTGTCAGTTTACTGTACTGTGCCAACTGTACTACTATACGAGTATGTGTTTTCTATTGTTTCATTGAAAATAAAACAGCAAAGTCCATTTGGCTGTCATCTGTTTTAATTATGAGACACAATTGTGTCAAAGTCATGATTTTTTATTTCATGCTTGAAATAAGACATTTTTACTTGGAAAAAGCAGTTTTATACTTGTGAGTGTTGATGACATGGCTTTGCAACAGTTGATATTCTAGTTTCAAGCATGTTTTACTCAATATAGGTCATAAAATCTCAGCAACAAGCTGTAATATCTTACTGAGATAATTTAGGACCAAAACACTTAAAACAAGTAAAACACTCTAACATAAAATCTGCTTAGTGAGAATAATTATCTTATCAGACAGAAAATAAGCAAATATCACCCTTATTTGAGATATTTAATCTTACTTAGATTTTCAGTTTTTGCCGTGTACAAGATGTTACCCCGACGTTAACAGTGTGGCCGTGTTTCCGGGAAAAACAGTATGGATACGTGTTCATCACCTTTATGAGAAAGCTCAATTAGTATGAAGAACGATCAGATATACAGTCGTACCTCGTAAGTTGAGGGCTTTTTGTTGTGCTTTAAATTGCGGCCATCATTTTAGTTACGAGCATTTTTCTGCAGCCGGTTGAAGTAATATTTGTCATAAGTTTGTGCTGTTTGAGGAATAGAGAGTTAATATAGTGTTACACACTGTTGTGCCAGCTTCACCCACACAAGAAACAAACATACGTTTTTGATTTGACTGTTGCCGTGCTTGTTTGAGCAGCCCTCAGAGATCGACACAATCCTGCCCCCCAACCACTGCAATTAAGAAAGTTAGTGCAAAGAAGGAGGAGCGTCAGAGAAACAAAACATTAAAAACCTGTCCTACCTGTTAGCAGCCTACGATATACAGTACAGTAGGAGTGTTTTGCGTCAGTCATGGAACACAATGTGCTCGTAAGTCGAGTTACCACTGTAGTTCAATTCAAAAGAAATTCAGAAAGTACTCACACTAAGCCAATCGTACCGTGCTTGGACCCACTCAACATCTAAAGCATACATTTGGCTTGAGTAAACGCACTATATTAGGGGTTCTTATACTTTTTGACCTCGGGTCCCAACTTTTCCACGACAGAGAGGTCCTGGGCCCACTGAAATATTAACACTGAATTTATCATTTTACTCTTGACTTTAATCCTATCCAATAACTATATCTAACATACTTTCATTTTAACAGGATAAACTTTGTCAAATGTTATGAATGCATGTGTTAGGTTTTTTTCTTACCCATACTTCAGATACTTTTTCTCAAGTCAACGCAGACTTACACCTACAAAACTCAATTGGCAAAATTCATTAACATTAATGTGTTAAAACTTACAAAAACAATCCCTAATTTTGTTGAGAGATATAGCTTATATGTTAAGAAAATGTAAGCATTGTGGAAATGTGTTCACTGACTGCATATTGTATGAAAACGACATGAAAAGTGTGAATGGTATTGCCGCAAAAGGCCGATGTCGTACTAATTGTAATTAAAGTTTTGAAAATGTGACAACTGGTTGAAAAAAACGTTTCTTAGCGACTGAAAAAACTTTAATCACAAAGATTATTATCCAGGCTTAGGTCAGGCTGATTACAAAAATAAAAGAATCAGAATCAGGGGTATCCAAACCACGGGCCGCAGGCATCTTCAATTTTCTGCGGACGACGGCACAAGTTTAATTTCAATAAGCAACCTGGTCACGCAGGTTTTATTTCATATTTAACATAAATATCCAGGGTGTGGCAATTTGTCACCATCTTGTGGACAAACTCAGGTCAGTGACAAAGGTATTCACACCCCTTGACAGCATTTACTTATATGACCTAATTCAAACAATCTTTCCTAGTCATGGTGTAGAAAAAAAAAAAGTCAACACACATGGTCACACATAACACAACCTGCTCACTGAACTTTGTGGATATTATTTAAAAAAAACTTTTATCACCATAACAAATTCAAAACTACACCCATTTAAATCCATTGCAAGGCATGATGGGAAAAAATACAAAACACTTATCCATGTTTCACTTTTAGCTGCTTGTTACTTCTTATTGATTACATATCTTTAAAGAGGTAGTCACAGAAGTAAACAAGGTAGGAGTTGAAAGTTCACATACTCTTAATAATCAATTATAATAATTGTTAAGTTTATATCCCTCATATTATTATAATATGTAAACGCACGCACACACACATATATGTATATATATATATATATATATATATATATATATATATATATATATATATATATATATATATATATATATATATATATATATATATATATATATATATATATATATATATATACATATATATATCAGTGGCGGACCGTGCGTTTCCCACCTAGGCCTTCAGTGATGTCGACTTGAATGATTACCTCTCAGAATACCATCAGTTATGTCACCACATGACCATTGCTGGGGAAATACTATACTGAAACACATTTACGCACTACTGTGCATTGAATCACCTCAACAGTGTACTAAACGAGCTATTTTCTGGCGCATTTAAAAATCAATAAACCCGCATCAGCATTTAAAATGTATTTTATGTGGTACTGTCAAAATTAAAATTGTAAAAAAATCATTAAACGTAAAAAAATAAAGAAATAAAATATTTGGACTCAATTTGTAGCACCCATTCAATGCCGTATAAGCCAGTGGTACCGGTTGATTAGAGTGGAAGTGGCGGGCATTTCCCCATTTCATCGCTGGGACAGCTGAGCTAGCTTCCGGGGTTTTAAAAAAAAAAAGTTAAAGTACCAATGATTGTCACACACACACTAGATGTGGTGACATTATCCTCTGCATTTGACCCATCCCCTTGTTCCACGCCCTGGGAGGTGGGGAGCAGTGGGCAGAAGCGGTGGCCGCGCCCGGGAATCATTTTGGTAATTTACCCCCAATTCCAACCCTTGATGCTGAGTGCCAAGCAGGGAGGTAATGGGTGCCATTTTTATAGTCTTTGGTATGACTCGGTCGGGGTTTGAACTCACGACCCACCGATTTCAGGGCGGACACTCTAACCACAAGGCCACTGAGCAGGTTGGCCGCTGTCGTCTTATTAGATGTAGTTTCTCTTTAAATATCCTTCTTAAAAATGGCCTTGCAAATATACAGTATATCTGCCACCGATTCAAAGTTTTTTTCTCCTTCTTTGTGGGTTAAAAAAGTGAGTATTGGTGATTTCTCTGCTAGCCCGGTATGGCCACGGTGCAATTTGTGGTTGGATACTCACTTTGGAGTGACAAGTGAGTATCTTATCACAGTCTAGTTAACATCAGGCTACTGTCAACAACTTGTGATCTGATTGGCTATTGCAACGGTCTATCAACTGTATGTGTTCTGTTCGTTTACACTATGTTGATTCAGAAGGTTACGGCTGAATTCATAAAGCTCTGGCAGCAAGCCAGCTGACTTCTGATTGGATAAAAGCTCTAATGTAAAACGAAGCAACACTGGAGCGTAACATGAAGGGAATATGATGAATACTTTTATATATTTCTATGGAAAGTAAATAAAAAATAAAATTAACTTTGATTAATGTATGATCATCATAGCATAGCACCGCCGCGGCTCAAACCAGTGAATATTGAATCACAGGACACGTAAATGTCACGTTGAACATGAGGCCAGCTAGAAGGCCTTACTGACAACAACTTGTGATCTGATTGGCTATCGCATATTACCATATGCCCGTTCACTTACAGTGCACAGACACCCGCATTGTTGATTCTGAAGGGCCCGGACAGATTTAGTACAGCATGGCAACATAGGCTAGCTGAATTCTATCCATCCATCCATCTTCTTCCGCTTATCCGAGATCGGGTCACGGGGGCAGCAGCCTAAGCAGGGAAACCCAGACTTCCCTCTCCCCAGCCACTTCGTCTAGCTCTTCCCGGGGGATCCCGAGGCGTTCCCAGGCCAGCCGGGAGACATAGTCTTCCCAACGTGTCCTGGGTCTTCCCCGTGGCCTCCTACCGGTCGGACGTGCCCTAAACACCTCCCGAGGGAGGCGTTCGGGTGGCATCCTGACCAGATGCCCGAACCACCTCAACTGGCTCCTCTCGATGTGGAGGAGCAGCGGCTTTACTTTGAGCTCCCCCCGGATGGCAGAGCTTCTCACCCTATCTCTAAGGGAGAGCCCCGCCACCCGGCGGAGGAAACTCATTTCGGCCGCTTGTACCCGTGATCTTGTCCTTTCGGTCATAACCCAAAGCTCATGACCATAGGTGAGGATGGGAACGTAGATCGACCGGTAAATTGAGAGCTTTGCCTTCCGGCTCAGCTCTTTCTTCACCACAACGGATCGATACAGCGTCCTCATTACTGAAGACGCCGCACCGATCCACCTGTCGATCTCACGATCCACTCTTCCCTCACTCGTGAACAAGACTCCAAGGTACTTGAACTCCTCCACTTGGGGCAGGGTCTCCTCCGCAACCCGGAGATGGCACTCCACCCTTTTCCGGGCGAGAACCATGGACTCGGACTTGGAGGTGCTGATTCTCATCCCAGTCGCTTCACACTCAGCTGCGAACCGATCCAGCGAGAGCTGAAGATCCCGGCCAGATGAAGCCATCAGGACCACATCATCTGCAAAAAGCAGAGACCTAATCCTGCAGCCACCAAACCGGATCCCCTCAACGCCTTGACTGCGCCTAGAAATTCTGTCCATAAAAGTTATGAACAGAATCGGTGACAAAGGGCAGCCCTCACTGGAAACGTGTCCGACTTACTGCCGGCAATGCGGACCAAACTCTGGCACTGATCATACAGGGAGCGGACCGCCACAATCAGACAGTCCGATACCCCATACTCTCTGAGCACTCCCCTCAGGACTTCCCGAGGGACACGGTCGAATGCCTTCTCCAAGTCCACAAAACACATGTAGACTGGTTGGGCAAACTCCCATGCACCCTCAAGGACCCTGCCGAGAGTATAGAGCTGGTCCACAGTTCCACGACCAGGGCGAAAACCACACTGTTCCTCCTGAATCCGAGGTTCGACTATCCGGCGTAGCCTCCTCTCCAGCACACCCGAATAGACCTTACCGGGAAGGCTGAGGAGTGTGATCCCACGATAGTTAGAACACACCCTCCGGTTCCCCTTTATAAAGAGCTGAATTCTAATTGGATAAAAACTCTAACCTAAAAACAACAGCACTGGAAGGAGCATAATATGACATGAAGAGAATATGAATACTTGCACAGGGGTTAGTGCATGTACCTCACAATACGAAGGTCTTGGATTCGATCCTGGGCTCAGGATCTTTCTGTGTGGAGTTTGCATTTTCTCCCCGTGACTGCGTGGGTTCCCTTCGGGTACTCCGGCTTCCTCCCACCTCCAAAAATATGCACCTGGAGATAGGTTGATTGGCAACACTAAATTGGCCCTAGTGTGTGAATGTGAGTGTGAATGTTGTCTGTCTATCTGTGTTGGCCCTGTGATGAGATGGCGACTTGTCCAGGGTGTACCTCACCTTCCGCCCGAACGCAGCTGAGATAGGCTCCAGCACCCCCCGCAACTCCGAAAAGGACAAGCGGTAGAAAATGCATGAATGGATGGATGAATACTTTTAGATATTTAGGGAAAGTAAATAAAAAAATACTTTTATCTTTAAGTATGATCATGATTTCTGGTTATGTTATGCCAGCGAAGAAGGTCTTGCTGGCCCTGATGACCCACCACTGATATATTTACTTATATATACACATATATGTATATAGTATATAGTCAAGGTTTCTGTGGTTTATCCGTTATACAGTGCTCAATACCGGGGTAGAGCGGTATACGTTAGGTCAGGAAAAAATACAGAAAGCCTCCCCTGAAGAGCAAGGAAACCTGCGAAACAGACTTGTAGGGATGAAATAGCCTCTGTATTTTTTCCTGACCTAACGTATGTATGTATATATATATACATATTTCAGTTCAGTTTCAGTTTACTTTGAATATGCATACGATACAATGGAATGCATCACATATTTCCAGTTGTTTCGTTACAGCACGTCCGAAAAGGAGTCAGAAGAAGCAGAGTTTAAAGAGTAGGAAGAAGCAGATCATATATGTATATAAATATTAGGGCTGTGAATCTTTGGGTGTCCCACGATTCGATTCAATATCGATTTTTGGGGTCACAAATCTTTTTTTTTTTTTTTTCAATTCAACACGATTCTCGATTCAAAAACGATTTTTTTTTCCCGATTCAAAACGATTCTTTATTCATTCAATACATAGGATTTCAGCAGGATCTACCCCAGTCTGCGGACATGCAAGCAGAGTAGTAGATTTTTGTAAAAATCTTTTATAATTGTAAAGGACAATGTTTTATCAACTGATTGCAATAATCTAAATTTGTTTGAACTATTAAATGAACCAAAAATATGACTTATTTTATCTTTGTGAAAATATTGGACACAGTGTGTTGTCAAGCTTATGAGATGCGATGCAAGTGTAAGCCACTGTGACACTATTGTTCTTTTTTTTTTTTTTTTATAAATGTCTAATGATAATGTCAATGAGGGATTCTTAATCACTGCTATGTTGAAATTGTAACTAATATTGATACTGTTGTTGATAATATTCATTTTTGATTCACTACTATTGGTTTGTTCTGTGTCGTGTTTGTGTCTCCTCTCAATTGCTCTGTTTATTGCAGTTCTGAGTGTTGCTGGGTCGGGTTTGGTTTTGGAATTGGATTGCATTTTTATGATATTGCTGTGTATTGTTTTGTTGGATTGATTAATTAAAATAAAATAAAAAAATTTAAATAAAAAATACAATAAAATATAAATCGATTTTTTATAAATGAGAATCGATTCTGAATCGCACAACGTGAGAATCTCGATTCGAATTCGAATCGATTTTTTCCCACACCCCTAATAAATATGTATGTCATATGCCGCATCAGTCAAAAAGATTGGACACACCTGCTCAAAATGATCCCAAAAAATCCAACCCACATCTATATTTTAGTGCGTCATGAAGGCGCGTCAGTTGATGTGAAAATGAATGACCGCAGCAGCTTTGCACAAAATTAATAATCATAAGACTGGAAATACTCTACAAAGTCATACAACTTGCAGTAATACTCAGCATAAATGAGTGTGAGAACTCCCTAACACCTTCCCTGTCAGCCATTGCATCTGTGGTGACTTCAAGTGTTCCGCCACAAAAAAAAACAATCCATACAGTATTATCAGTGGGGATTATATGGAGGATGCACTCGTACGCTTGTTGGTATCGCTCCCTAACACCTCTCTGTGTGTCTCCTGCAGATCATCCTGAAGTAAACGCCACGGAGGGAGCGACGTGGGAAGGAGCCGCACTGGGAAACCCACAACTGCTCCCGTGTAAATACTACCTTACCTCTCCCGCAGAGGCAACCTGCATGCTCAGAGTGTAACACTGAACTGCACTTCCTGCAGTGTCGGCCTCACACACACATACACACAAACCCACCATATATAGCGTATAAGATCTTGTGTAGTCGCACACACAACAAAGATACCACAGTGGTCATTGTAACCCATTCTATTTATTTTGTGGTCCTCCGTTAGCAACAAATGGATGTTTGATTTGCACTGCAGACACAAACAGTGCATTCTACTCAAGCGGAAGTCAGAGAAAACCTGCGAGTTGACGCTCTGCTCTCTTGATGGCCTCCAGTGCTTGTTTTGTTTTTTTTGTTTGTTTTTTTGTCTTGCGGGCTATGCGGGGCTCTCCTCGGCGCTAGACCTCCGATCTGATCCGGAAGCATTTTGCCAAAGTGGCCACCGGGAGAAGAATGTTCTTGGCGTTTCCCAAAGCCGCTTAGCTAACACACCAATAACAACGCAGCGTTGACTTGCGGAGGAGCAGCAAACACTGACTTCGGAGAAGCCCCAAGGCCGGGGTCCGTGCCAAGGGCTTAACCAAGCTTGTCGGGAGAGATACCAAGCCATGTGTGTGTGTGTGTGTGTGTGTGTGTGTGTGTGTTTTTGAGAACTGTCTGCCGGCAGACACAGAAACGAGTGGTTGAGTCGGCGACGATGACGCCGGCACCCTAATGGATTGACGCCGGCGACTGGTGAGACGGTGTTTGGTGGGGTTGAAGGGGTTTTTAAGTGCTAAACAAAAACTTTTGGTGCATCGGACAACGCCGAAGACTTGAACGTGGACTTGGAGGGCTACTATACCTTCGTGCGACCCCGCCATCTCCGGCAATCCTGTTTCATCCTAGAAACTTGTAGAAGTGCCTAAACACGCTCACCAACCAACCACATCCCGCAGACACGCTGGCCGCCAACCACTGACGTCATGTTTGGCGGGAAGGGAGGGCAATTATATATACAAACATATATATATAAATATATATAAATATATATATATATATGTAGGTTTTTTTCCCCAACTGTCCATCGACATCACAAGTGTCTTTCTGGAACTAGCTTTGTAGAATGTCTGTGGACTTTCACGGCATACCATTATTTCTTACTGGTAGTTTACATGAGGAATAGGAGTTTAAAAAAAAAAAAACATGTATTGTAAAAGCGTTTAACTTATGTAACTTTCTTTTCACAGTCTGGTTCCAGAGTTCAAAGTTTGTGTTGTGTTTTCTTTGAACGTATGTGTGAATCCCCCTCCAATAGCACTTCAAGCAAGTCGAGATCATGTGGTTTTTTTTCTTTTCTGTTTTGTAAACAATTTTTCTATTTCATGTTTTGTTTCGCAATGTTTAAACTATTATTTTTTTGCCCAAAACAATGTCATTTCATGGTGCTTGATGCTTACCATCGACAATCCACAATCAGACCTGATAGGTTTTACTCTATTTGATTGTCCTCATACATTGAGAGTGTTTGTGTGTGTGTGTCATATTTGTGGCAGGGGAGTGTAAAGTTCTATTTTGTTGTAATTTATGGTGTTACTCTTGTTCTAGTTAATTGCTCCGAAATGAATGTAATTTATTGTGCATGGTTGGAGGTCATGTGACAAGCTGCTTTCGGGGCCTATAAGCTACTGGACCTTTATGGCCTTCTGGTAAGAAAACATAACAAGGAAAAGTGAGTTGACTGTGTTGTTGGAGTCATAATGTGTTGTATAGATGACATTTTAGCGAGAGAGGGAGAGTGAGGGGGAAAAGAAAACTCAAAAAGATGTACTTTACACTCTAGTATGTTAGTATTTCATAACAATATAAGTTGTTGCCGTGGCAACCAAACGTTGCAGTTACTAAAGTTTGGTATTTTTGTAAAAGACATTGTTTAGTTGACTTTTTTCTGTCGTTGTTTTTGTTTTGTTTTTGTTTTTTTGCTAGAGCACTGTACACATGTTAGATTGTAAAGATAGTAACATTTCTTATTCTTCACGGAGATTGTAACAATGACCTTTTCACTAGCAAACAGCCCCTTATAGTGCTGTCACTCAATAATAGACTCAATATCACATAGACTATATGATTATATCAAAAAGTATATATGAATAAATAAGAACTAAATCATTTATAAATGATTGCGTTGTTCATTAAGGACCTTCAGGATCCACACTATGTTTTATTCAACGTAACACTTAAGGATTGCACTTTTCATACGGTTTCCTGTCAAGGCGTCATGTTTCCGGAACAACAGCAGGTTCTACCATGAGACAACCAAAATGGGCAACTTGCTTTGAGGAGAAAAAGTCATTTTCTTCTAAGTCGGTGTGTGAAGTAGGAGATGACCTTGTTTGGTTTAACAATGTTTTTTCAAACGTCACCATTGACTGAAGGTCAAAAAAGCAACTTTTTGAGCAAGACACATGGCCTTAAATCCGTTTCTGTTTCTTCTTTACCCCCTGAGTTTGAGTTCAAATAAATATTTTTTAATCTAAAGCCATTCTATGGAGGCCAAAGCGGGCGAAGGACACCAAACTGCTGTGACTTCAGAACTTGTCGTTCTCAGATTTTGCCAGCAGAGGGCGCCAGACGGGGGGGGCGGGGCACAGGGCGTGTGTTGTTGTGTGCCATCATTGTTGCTGTGCGCCTCGACAACCAAACAGGACCCTCATCCGATAGTGTAATCATTTCTGAACAATGTATTCTTTTGAATATATTTTGTGCTATATTATGTTTATATTAGTCAAATGTTTGTTCTTTGGTTCCAGCAATAGTGTAAAATCTATTGGAAAGGAGGAAATAAAGAAAAGCAAAAGCTTTTTGTTGGCCATCTCTTTATCAGTTCAGCTGACACAAAGGCACTTTCGCGTACAGATGGGCGATACTACAATGTATGTATCGATCCAAAACCAAGTACTATACAGTAAAAAAAACTTCGACACCGATATATCTTGACTTTTTTTTTAAGCTCATTGGATGATTTTGTCCCAACAATGTGCAAATGCCAACAAAATAAGCCTGCCATTTAATTTTAGTAATTGTATGAGCTAAATAGAAGAACATATTTGTAAATACAAACAGAATATAACTTTTAAAAAATCGATTTTGTCACACTAGTGTGTCATTTGGATTTATGAATAGTACTGATAGAGCCTTTGTATAGATGATATCAATATTTGAATCACCCAACTCCATGTTTTGAGAAAAATAGTACAAATATGCACCGGTATTTGTGAAAATAAAAATAATATGACTTGTTTTTAAATACGAACTCACACTAAAGTATCAATCCAATGTTGATAATGCTTTGGTATCGACGATATTGATTTTCGAATCACCCACTTCTACACTTTGAGCAAAATAGCAAAAATATGCACACATATTTGTAAAAAAATATATATATATATATTACAAAAAATGATCAAATCACACTGGTATCAATCTAATTCTAATACTGCCTTGGTATTGATAGATCGACATTCGAATCGCCCACCTACACGCTTTAAGCAAAACAGCAAAAATATACATAAATATTTATTGAAATAAACATAATATATACATTTTTAAAAATACAATATTATGACACTAGTACCAACCCAATACCAAAACTGCCCCATTATCGATATTGGAAAAATTTGAACATAATTGTGTATGTTTTGCTCAAAACGGTTTTCGGCAAAAATATACACATTT